>NW_028277168.1:18086562-18242500 GCF_051122295.1 Plectrocnemia conspersa
ATTTAAAGTTGTGTTTTACTTTAAATGTTGTATCAATAATACAACTGCAATAAGAATGTTTTTGAGCATTTTGACGAACATTTTGCTGTACGGTGTAATGTTTAGTTAATTTCTGAACAAATATTGTACTTTTTGTAGCATCGTTTAAATTATCTAATATGTTTCCTTAAAAAAAGTTTGTCTAATTTAATCTAATAAGTCAGTTTTTAGTCTTTAGAACATCAATTTAAAATTTATAACATTTTTTACTTTAAATATTATTATAATTATATATAGTGCCATTCTTACTTTGCATGTTTTGTTTTGTATGTGTATTCTATTATTTGTTGTATTAACCTTTCCTTTACTGTGATGTATATCGAGTGTACATGAAATATTAATATATGAATATCTCCATAAATATGCCTGATAAAATGTTAACATCTTAGACATTCCTCCCAGATACACTTGCACATTAAATTAGAAAATTACTGTCAAGAAAATCAGATAAAAATTCATCAATCTAGTCAAACCTATTAATGTTTCCAGTCGAATTTTTGCTTAGCACGGAAGTAATGTTTGCATGCAGAGAATAGTTTTGAACGTAAATGTTTTAATATTATTTTTGTAAAATCACATATATCACAATAATTGTTACGACTTCTTGAACTGTTTCTACTATGATTATTATCATAATTATTATTTCGTAAAAAAAATTCATGTTTTTCTAATTTTAAATCACTAATTCATACATAGTTTTACATGTACACTTAATGCACAGCACCGAAGAGCGCAGAATTATTTTGCACTGAAAGAAAGGAAGGTTATATTAAATAACAATTTACTATATAATGAACTAAATCCAATATTTTTTTTAGTTGGACAGAATAGCACTATCTGTTTACAGTCTGGCAAGTTATTTTGGCTGTATGGAGCTATAAACCTGAGCAACAACGAGGCTCTCTGCTTTTTTTTAGAACGTCTATTCAAGATAAATCTTAATGTTTGACTCTTTAATGATATCCCTAGCTCTATAAGAGACATTAATTTTTAAATCTTTAGAATCAATAGACAGTAAATCAAAAGTGTATCAGAGCCTGGGTTCGAATCCCACATAAACCCTAGTGTTAATTAATTTCTATTATGTATGGGAGATTGGAATTGGATTATTACATATTACGTTTTCCTACATTTTCCTAATCTCACGGAGGAATAATTACAATAAAATCAAGATTTATAGTACATATGGATATCTATTGATTGTAATAATAGTTCATATTTATTGAAATATATTTCACTTACATACTTCGATTTTAGTTTATTGTCCCACTATTCAGTAGTTGTTGATTGTATTTACATCGTTGTAACGCGTTAAGCCTTAATGTCTGTCATGTTACAAAGGAAGATTTCCAATAAATAATATATATGGCTAAAGTCACAGTTACAGTTTTTATGTATTCAAATTACAAGTATCAGTGGCGTAGCTATGGGGGGGGGGGGCGGAGGGGGCGGGCCGCCCCAGGCGGCATATTCGCGATGGGATCGTCTAGTGTGGTTCTTAACCCTGAATGTACCAAAACATATATAAATCCACGAATAACAAGAACTTATCAATAACCAATTTATTATTTTTAGAAATGCTGATTTTATGACCCTGTAAAAAATGTATGGGGGAGGGGCGGCAATTTTGAGGATCGCTCTGGGCGGCACATACCCTAGCTACGCCACTGACAAGTATCCAATTTGATTACAAGAATTAAGGAACTGAATTGAAAAAGTTATTCATTAAATATCTTGTCAATTATGTAAAAGCTCGTGCTACAACTGGCATCATCCTAGGAATCGAGAAAATTATATTATAGACCTTTACATTGATCGTTTTTCAAGAAATATTAATTTTTAAAATGTTACGAAATTGTACTAATTTAGGCATTACCTAAAAATTTGCAGCATTACGTTCAGTTCAAATTTCATTTGCGTGTCTTGGTAAGACTTTAAGATACTATAGCTTAATTATTTTGTGTACTAAAATTGTATTGTGTTTTTTTTTTGAATAAGCTATTTTTATAAAATTGCATTTATTTTAGATTTGTTATTAGTTTTTTTTTAACTAGTTTTTTCCTCTGTAAGCGTATGAAAGGTTTATTTTATAAAGATGTTTTTATTCGCAATTCAAAGACCAAATGTTTACGATCTATTGACAAGTTTCGATGCGAATGTGAAGCACAGTCCGTTGACTTTCAGGACGATGGACCTCCACTGATGGAGAGGACGTGTCCAGGGTGAGTAGAGGCAAAGTCACATAGTGACTTTGAAGAATTTCTTTTACTTTTCTAATAATAAATATTTCTGTGAAGAATATCTAGTAGACGACAATGATTGCGTATTAAATCAATGGTGTTGAGGATGGACAAGAAGAAAAACTAAGATGCTCATGTACCACCATGACACTGTTAGGTGTCTGGTTGGAACCTGTTCCGGGATAAGAAGAAAGACAAAAATTAAAATATCTATTATGAAACAACCGATTATTACCACACTGCTGTTTTTGACTGCCGTTTTCCGATTTTCCTACGCACAAGACGGTAAGGATATTTTTATTAAAAAAATATTTCCTAAATTTAAAACCAACATGTAATAAATATTCATCTTGAAATGATAAGTAAAGAACAAATTAGGAAGATTTTTCTTAGATTCTTTCACTGTTCTTCTTCGATCACAATTAACTAATTAAGCTTTAGAATTTTGGTATAATTAGGTAAAATTACAAAGCACTTTCAATATGAATAGTATTTTCACTTAATATAAGATGATTATATTTAAAACGCCTTGAATCAATATCAGACATATCCATGTTTACGATTTTTTGTATTTGCAAAAATAAAGAGAATCTCTAAAAACTAGTCTTATAAAAAAGATTTTGCGTTTTATTATATTTAACAAATATAACTTTAAAACTAGAAAGTAACTTTAAAGACAAAAAAAAATATAAAGATAATATTTAGAAAGTTCTATTTTACTTTAATCAAATCCAGTAAAATAATTCTATTCTTATATATTTCATTCATAGTTTAACCAAAATATGTGTATATCAATTCAGTAATATACAATAATTTGATTTAATTTTAATATAACTTATAGTTTAACCAAAATATGATTTATTTTCTTCTCTCTCGTGCTTTCTTTGTATTTTTTTTATAAAAATGATATATCCAGTAGCGTGCAAAAACGCATCAAATTCTCGATATCATATAAATTTCAGAAAAATCCGTAATCATTTTTTGGATATTTCAGAAATATATCTATATTGTTGGATAGTTATGGATTGGTTGCATAGCCAATTGCCTATTTGCTTTCATGGTGAAAATATTTATACAAATTATAATGCCAAATCGGCAAAATTTATTTTAGTAAAAAACTAAATATTATTGTGTATTATTATATTATATATTATAAATATTATTGTATTGTGTAACCAATCATTAGTTCAAATATTTTTTGTTAAATGTCTGTTAAGGGTAAAAATATCTAAGTCGAAGATCAAGTTATTCTATGAACGTGTTTACGTAGGCGTAAAACTACGTAGATTTTACCATATATGTAGACAACCCTTATGTGAGTGTATGGAATCGTATACAAAAGAAAACGTAATTGACCGAAGAAATGCACCTTAAATGCATGAAATGATCCAATAAACACAATAGTTTGACTGTTTTTGATTGAGTAAGAGTGACTCTCTCTGATGAGAGTAAAATCAATTTATACGTGTAAAATGGGGTGCATAAGTCGTTGTCGACGTGGCGAAAAACTTAGCCAGGCGCCAAATGATATGGAGCTGCTCCTTATATTCCGGAATGGAAGGTATACACTTCATTAACGGAAAATTGAATGCAAAGGATTATGAAACTGTTCTAAATTTATTTTTATCCCTTCAATAAAAAAACACGTAGGCTCAAATTTAGACAAACTTTATGGATGTTTCTGCATCCTGTCATCAGACGAAAATAATCAGTAATTTTGTTTTCATCAATATGCTCAGTGCATTAAAGATGAGATTAAAATTATAAATAAAAATACTATATTGTATAGAAAAAATATGGAAAAAGTTTTGGACTAGTTCTAGAATAGATCTTAATTAAACCTATATAATATATTTGTGCCATAAACAATAAAAAATGGATTTCACAAATCAACGAGCAAACAAAAACTTATAGAAGTGAGCAAAAGAGTTTTCCACGGGGGATTAGATCATGAATTCGATGAATTGTTCATTAATTATATTATTTTCTGTGTTTAAAGCAGTATTGAAGGCTAAATATTTTACGTAGTTATTGTATATTAGTGATAATCTACGATTATAAAATGTTTTTTTAACACGTGATATTTTAAAGCTTTTTTTAACTATTGATCAAATTTTACTGTTTTATAATTTATTTGCTAATTATGCGTTTTAATTTATTTTTTATTTGTAATACTTCAATAAGCACGTAGAGAGCTTAAAATAAAAATATGAACTTATTAAAATCATAACATATCTTTAATTATATACAAAATACGATTTCGAACATGATGCTTTTTTACACGGTACGTTGATAAATAAATTAATAAAATTCAACATTTAATGTCCTATAAGATATTTTTATGTATCATATATCTCTTTATATGTATGTTAATGTCATATATATGTAGACAGAAGCTTCTAATGTGTAATAAATAAGCATTCTCTCAATCATTACATCGTGACAACAGCGGGTCAACTATGTGCGTTTGATTAATTTATTTCTTAAACTAACAACCATATATTAATCAAAGACTCCAAAGTTCCATACATAATATATGATATACGTACAAACATACATTTTAATTTTAAGACATGACTTAACTTCACAATGCAAAAAATAACATAAGCATTCCGCGATTGTAAATCATCATTATAGTGACGCTTTTAATGACTTTTAATTCGCTCACTTAAACACAGACATTAAAATATTTTTAGATGGTTTTGTCGACATTTTGGAATTGGTGAGGATCTCAGATCTGCCTCAAGGCGTGTCATTGGCATCTCCGTATTGCTTTCCTAACCTAACCACAGAACAAACGGAACAAAGCGCAACCAAAGCTTACCATTTGGAAAAATCTGCCAAATTAGACGGACAAACATCGATAGGTTTTCCCGACGGATATCCCGTTGATTTTTCTTTACTCGCTATCGTTAGACCTGCTAAAGGTTTGTTGGAAACTATTCAAATATAATAATTAAGAAATACATAATATATTAATCACAATTTCAGGACAACGTCAGATGACTTTGATAACGCTCTATTCCGATTCTGGCGACGAGCAATTTATATTTTCATTAGGTACTGAAATTTCGATATTTTATGAAGACATTGACGGTAACCCGGATCATGGGAATATGATATCGTTCGGTGTTAACATCGACGATGGAAAGTGAGCAATTAAAAACAATAGATTTGGTTTTTTTATTATCAAATATTTATATAATGAAATGTTTAGATGGCATCGAATCGGACTGAGCGTCAAAGGTGATTCAATGACCTTAATTGTGGATTGCAATAAACAAATAACTAAACCCTTAGAAAGATTGCCAACATCAAAGCTAAATATTAAGGGTGTTATTACCATGGGAATGCAGATATCCAATGAAGATTTTTTCATAGTAAGATATACATGTTATCAGTTCTATATTCAAAGAACAATTTATTTAACAAACAATAATTTTAGGGAGACGTTCAACTACTCCAAATAGTCAACAAACCAGATATAGCCTATGACATGTGCCTTAAAATTGCCCC
The DNA here is from genome assembly GCF_051122295.1 of Plectrocnemia conspersa. Taxonomy (NCBI): domain Eukaryota; kingdom Metazoa; phylum Arthropoda; class Insecta; order Trichoptera; family Polycentropodidae; genus Plectrocnemia; species Plectrocnemia conspersa. Next base: position 18,092,358 of record NW_028277168.1, read on the forward strand.
AAACTGTGATTCTGAATCTAATGAATTAATAAATCTAGAAAACTCACTTTCAATTTCTGATGAAATAAATGAAGACGAAGGTAAGTCTTTAAATAAATAATTAAAAACACAATTAATACAAATGTATATTTTCATTTTAGATAATATAATCGACATATTAGAACTTATGGGTATTTCTGATTTACCCGATGGAGTTACATTAGCACCTCCAATGTGCTATCCAAATACATCTATTAATTATATGAAAGAAAATACTGTAAAGGCATATCATTTAGAGAAATATGCACAGCTTGATATTAGAACTTTTGAGGCATTTCCAGACGCTTTTCCAACTAATTTTTCTATATTTTTGCTGGTTAAACCAGATAAAGGTAAATACATAATTTCGCAAACCAATACTACTGTTCATACTCAAATAACTAAATGATTTACAGATAAAGGTCTAATACCTCTAATGTCCGTATATTCTGATAATGGAAACGATCAATTCGCTATATCTTTGGGTAGTGATGTTACACTACTTTATAATGAAAACGATCGTAAACCTACACTTGAAGATATTCCTGTACAATTTGGAGTTGAAATCAACGATGGAAAGTAAGTATCATTTTTTTAAGATTTGTATAAAGTTATTGTAAAATAATTGTCATTAAAAGGTGGCATCGTCTTGCACTGAGCATCAAAGGCAATTTGGCAACTCTCATAGTTGATTGTGACAGGAAAATTACTAAAATTTTAAAACGACACGGAAATATAACGATTAATCATCACGGATATATTACAGTCGGTCAACAGTTGCTGGATGAGGACTATTACTTAGTTAGTACAGCAACGAATTTATAATATGTTATATATTAAAAAGTCTTATGAGTTTATTTAAAATCTAGGGAGACGTGCAAATGGTTAAGATGTCGGAAAATCCTGATCTTGCTTATGAAATGTGCTTAAAAATTGCACCTGATTGTGGAGTTGGTTCAGGTCGAATTACATGGTCATCTGGCAATCGATATGATGGCGACCCAAGATATAGTGAGTAAAATGTTTGATCTAATATTCAAAACATATTCTTCAAAAAAAATTAAGATAAGATAAAATATTTACAATATCGAACAAACAATTTTTTGGAGTAGCGGCCTACTTTTTTTAAAAAACGCCTGTTCTGTGTGGAACGCATGAAGTTAGTCACGAGTAAGTGTTTTCAATCTTGGCTAAATTTATATTTTAATATGAAGTTCATTGATATAAAAACAATAAAATATTATTTGATTAGTTTTTCAATACAACAATATTTTTTTAATGTTGAGTTCAGTCATTTTTTCAACATGTATGATAATATAATAACTATAAAAGCTTAGACGGTAAAATAACATTTAATATTTAAAAATTAGTTCTATATTATATTATAGTCTTTACAGCCAAGCATTGATAAGAAATTTTTCGATAGAAAAATAAAAATAAAATAAGTTTTTCGTTTTAAGATACTTTCGTTTTAAATTAAAATAATTTTAGATGAGAGGATTGGTGTAACAACAAGTACTACGACAACAACTACTACTACTCCAACTCCGCTAGTATATTACACAGAGAGAAATTATACATCTTACGAGATAGACAATGAAGATCGTATTACGATACCTTCACAGAATATTCCGATTGACTTTGATCTTACTGGATCTTACCCTACAACTATTGCGACTGACATTGATAAAACTTTGATCACACCAGTGCCAATTGGTAAGACTAATAAATCAAATGAATAACTTTTTGTACCAGATGCAGTAATAAATTTCCCAACAATATAGACACAACAGATGTAGAATTTTCCGGAAATTGGAATATATCAGCTGGAGGTGAGCACACATTCACTGGGCAATTCTATCCTAATACAGAGAGAAGCACTGTTAGTAATGCAACTGTTATACACATCTTGCACACATATTTTTTGGATAACTAAAACACTTCTTCGTATATCCTATAAAGATTATCGACTCAGGAGGATCATCGGCTCCTGAAGGATCTTATGGCATACCATACAACCCCAATCGTGGTCCAATTGGCCCAAGGGGTTACCCTGGCCCACCAGGTCCTCAAGGACCTCATGGACTACGCGGACAAGCCGGAAGAGATGGTATTAGAGGAACGGATGGCACTCAAGGACCTCCAGGACACGTGTTTTTGATACCTGTATGTCTTACTAGTTCATATGATTATTTTAGTATTTCAATAACATACTTCATATATTTTTTAAATCATAGTTACAACAATCTGGTAATGATAAAGGGCCTGATGGACAAGGAGAAGCTTTACAGCGTTCAATTCAGCAGCATATGGTAAGAACTAAATTACATTTCCATGCATCATACATATACGAGTATATTAATTATGTGTATCCATGTATAGAGTTCAATGAGAGGAGCACAAGGACCAATGGGATTGACAGGTCCTCCTGGTTCTGAAGGACCACCTGGCAGTGATGGAACTAGGGGTGAAACTGGAGATAATGGTGAACCAGTAAGTGTCTCCTTTTATAACGTTTATAGTGTATTACTCATTAAAAAATCAATGAAAAAAATATAATAGTGAATTAGTATGAGTTATGTTACTATATTTATTCTTTATTGTGTAAATATATGTTATAGGGACCTCCAGGAGCTAGAGGACCACTTGGCCTTCCAGGTCGAGAAGGTAGAAGAGGTAAACCTGGAAAAGATGGACAGCGAGGATTGACAGGCGTACCTGGAGATAAAGGCGAAAAAGGATATCCTGGTGTAATGGGTAATATAAAAATAAAAAACACAAATAAATGGGTTATTAAATTATTTTATTCAATGTTTTTCAAATATATTGTAGGTGTTCTTGGAGAAAAGGGTGAAAGGGGTTCACAAGGAGCGACTGGAGAAAGAGGATTGCAAGGTCATGACGGCATACAAGGAGAAGACGGTCTTCCAGGTCCTCCAGGCCAACCAGGAGAATTGGTAGGTTACTACTTTTAGTTTATTATTAGATTTCCATATACATGCATTGCTTTTTATTAAAGGGTCCAAGAGGATTCATCGGCCCTCGTGGGTTACCAGGATTGACAGGAAATCCCGGTATACCAGGAAGCGAAGGACAATTAGGGCAAAAAGGCAACCAAGGACCCCAAGGACAGCCCGGAGCGCCAGGGCAGGTTGGTCCCACAGGACCACCTGGATCACAAGGACCTCAAGGAACATTGGGTCCTACCGGTATTCAAGTAAGTACGAATTAAACAAACATATAATTTAAAAATATAATTCAACGTATTTTTTTATAAAGGGTCCTACGGGTAAACCGGGATTACCTGGTTTGCCTGGAACGGACGGCGCTCCGGGAAATCCTGGAATACCTGGAAAACCAGGAAAGAAAGGCGAAACGGGGTCTCAAGGACATCAGGTTTTTAATTTTGATATTTAAGATAAAAAGAGTGAATGCATTACTTATATTTATATAATTAATAATTATTATATAATTATAATTCCAATTGATCATTACAGATTAAGTTTTCCCTAATATTATCCCTTTTAGTCCAAGATGGCCGAAATATCGGCCCACCCTACTATGCAAAAAATCATATTGGCAAATTTTAAAAATGTAATTTATCATATTCGATCTTTTGTACGATATACGCGATGTGTCAACGTAGAAAGAATACATTGGCTTTATCTCAGGCAAATCTAACGGTACTAAAAAGTTCAAAGTAATTATGTTATGTAAGAGAGAAATGACCGCGCCACCGCGGCCCTTCGGCACCCTTTTTAATGATAGGGATGGCTGACGAAGTGAAAACAAACTAGGAATTGCATACACGAAATTCTTTTTACTATTTGTACCTTTTAATTTTTTTATCCACGAAATAGACATTGGTGTTAAATATTAATAATTAGTAAGAAAAAACTAGACATTGGTGTTAAATATTAATAATTAGTAAGCCTTAATAATTAAATTTAAATGCTATTTTTTTCTGTTACCAACTAAAGATAGGTTGTCCTAGACGATATAAATAAAATAAGTAATAATTAAAATATGTTGATGGGTGTATTTTTAAAATCTCGGATTATTCTTACGGTCAAAAAATTAAAATAATAATGTCAAAACCGGTAATACCGGTATTGACTGTTTTTTTTCTCTCGGTAATATCAGTATTGAAAGTGCCGGTATTATTGCAATCCCTAGTTATAACGCATTTAGGTATCTCCTGTCATGTTGCAACGAAAAACAATAAATTTATAATTTTAGGGGACAGTCGGTTTTCCAGGAAATAGAGGAGTAAAGGGAGACGATGGACCTAGAGGACCTCTTGGAGATAAAGGCGACAAAGGGGAAAAGGGTTAGTGTGCCGTTGAATAGAAAATAACAAAATATTCGTAAAATAATAAATAAATAATGAAAGTATTTTGTTTAGGAATGGATGGTGAAAAGGGAGAAATGGGTTTAAAAGGTGACAAAGGTGCAATTGGAATATCAGGCTTACCAGGAATCGAAGGTCCAGAGGGTCCTAAGGTATTATTATCATGGACGAATATTATAATTTATATTATTTTCAACTTACTGTTTCTTTTAAAATTCAAGGGATTTGAAGGACAGCGCGGGGAAACAGGATATACAGGTGTAACAGGTGAAAAGGGCAAACAGGGAGAGACTGGTCCTATTGGTTACCCAGGAAATGTTGGAGAAAAAGGTGATAAAGGCACAATTGGAAGAACAGGACGCGCTGGCGATAAAGGGGAACCGGTATATATCATATATATGCATTCTAAATTATAATTTTAAGATTGTATTAACTTGCAATGTGTATACTAGGGGCGACTTGGATCACCTGGTGAAAGAGGCGATACAGGACCCAGAGTAAGAAATGCCTATAAAATTAAATATATATTTTAAAGAATATGATAGAATTAGTGGGGTTCAGGGTTTTAGAGGTTCCCGCGGACGAAGAGGAACAGAAGGAAATCCAGGACCAAAAGGAGATACAGGACAACCAGGGCCTTCAGGACCTCAAGGGGAGCAGGGCCCACAAGGACCAGAAGGCGTTCGAGGATTTCCAGGAGTGCCTGGAGCAATTGGTAATAACGGAAAAGACGGAGTACCGGGACTACCAGGCGAAAGAGGACCACCAGTAAGTGATTGTTTTATATGATTTAATCAGGTGTAGCGAACGTGTTGACTGCTTGCAACACTATTGATTTAAGATTACGAAAGATACATAAAAGTAAGATATCAGTGTCGTAATATATTATTTTCTTAATTATTCAGGGTGAAACGGGCTCTACAGGAGCTGTAGGATCACCAGGTGTTATCGGCCCTCTGGGTCCTCTAGGCGAGCCTGGTTTAACGGGTGCGCCAGGAGTTCCTGGAATTCCGGGACCCCCAGGAGAACAGGGAAATTCTGGAGAGAGTGGACGAGAAGGGCCCACTGGCGCACCTGGGCCAGAAGGTCGTCCTGGACCACCGGGCTCTACGGGATTGCCCGGCTTTCCTGGTGAAAGGGGAAATACAGGCTTACCTGTAAGTAAATACATTATAATATACATACATAGATATAAATTATGTTATAACATATTCGCGTTTTAAGGGCTTACCAGGGTTAAAAGGAGACATGGGACCGATTGGTTTAACTGGACCACCAGGCGATAAAGGTCAACAGGGTGAGATTGGCAAAGAAGGGCCTCAAGGACCAGAAGGAAGATTAGGTCCACCTGGTGCTGCAGGACCTGTAGGTTCAAAAGGCGACAAAGGAGAGAATGGACCCCCTGGTTTGTATTTTATATGTTAATAACGTTTTTATAATATTTTTTACTGACAAATTTGAGTCAAGTACAATTTGTGTAATTACAATAAATGCGTCTATAAAATCCAATCGTCTCTGAAGATTGAGTTGAACTCTAGATTTCGGACATTGTAGCTGGAGCAGGGTTGACGTGAGGAGGAAAGCAAAGTAAATACTCTCGTGCGTACCAAGCTAGGAGTAATTTGTAGAAGTTCTAAATGAATGTTACTGTTGGAAGATTATACCGAATGATAGTGAACGATATGCGCTATGTATGCGCTTATATACCCTTGTTCTAGATTAAAAAGATTTTTGCCTCTGGCTCCTCTCGAGCAATAGTGAGAATTTGGGAGTGAAATAAGATCACTTTATTTCTGTCTTATTTATAAGAATCATTGCATGACCATTTAAGTTTAAACAAGTAACACTGTAAGCATTAGATGGGCAGTTGTCGGCAGCTGTTAATGCCATTCTGTTGTGTTTTTAAAGCCACTGAACGGCCGTTGTTACTGAATTTAAGTATGCTACACCCTGAATAACCTTTCACGTACAGTTGTAGTTGTCAGCATAGTAATAGCACTTGTCGGCGAGTCGTAAACTCTAAAAGCATTTTTATTTATTGTGCTTTTAACGCTTATATGCGACAAGCCCTTATCTCATTGGCATTAACAATTGTATGTAATTTATATTTATTTGCTTAGGTTTGCTTGGAAAGGATGGGCCACTGGGACCTAGAGGTTTAATTGGACCATCAGGTCCAATTGGAAATCCAGGAGACGATGGGGATAAAGGTGACATTGGTCCACCGGGAGAAAAGGGATTTAAAGGAACTAAAGGGGAATATGTAAGTTATTTGATTCTTATACATTATATATTTATAAATATTATAATTAATTAATTTTATGAACAAATAGGGACCAGTCGGCCCACCTGGATCACAAGGAATAAGAGGTGAGCCCGGACCTGCTGGCTTGCAAGGTGATCGAGGACCTGTAGGCGAAATTGGAAGACAAGGATCAAAAGGAGAAACGGGTCCAAGAGGTGTGCCAGGGCCTTCTGGCCCGACTGGTCATCAAGGGCTTCCAGGACCTGCCGGATCTAAAGGAGAAGTAGGAGATGTTGGAGCAAACGGTATGTTTAATATTATTTAATATTTATAAAACTTTCTAAAGGACATTTAATATATCATATTTATAATTCAGGTCCAATTGGGCCTATTGGAATACCCGGTGAACCTGGAAAACGAGGTCCGAAAGGAGCTGAAGGAAGTCCAGGTTCGCCCGGGCAACAAGGCGAGCGAGGTTCTATTGGTGCTAACGGTCCGATTGGGCCACCAGGACCGGTTGGAGAACTTGGTTTGAAGGTAATAAAATTATTTGCTAAAGTATAATTATAAAATCAACACGGTTGATTTTAGTAGCCTACTCTCTAAATAATGGTGTTTTATATAATAATAAAAAAATGGTCTTGAAGCTGCAAAACAATGCTAAACAGCTAAATATAACATTAATAGGGTGACAAAGGAAACATTGGTTCTAAAGGAGATGACGGTAAGCCTGGACCAGCAGGCGTTCCTGGTTCAAGGGGTTCTACCGGCCTAGAAGGATCGAAAGGTCATACTGGGCCCATCGGTTTGCCTGGAAGCGTCGGAGAATCTGGCGCGCAAGGACCGAAAGGTGAGCCTGGAAAAAATGGTGAACATGGTCGTCAAGGAGATTCTGGAAAACCAGGCGAAGTAGGATCTCCTGGAACTCCTGGCGAAATCGGAAGTCCTGGAAAACCAGTAAGCGAGATAAATAAAATATTTATTTATGATGATGTTGCAATAATATATTTTTAAATAAAGGGGCCAGAGGGCTCACCCGGAGTACAAGGAAGCGCAGGTTTTATCGGCGAAACCGGAGAACGAGGTCTTACAGGAGCACCTGGAGATACAGGTTCTCCAGGACCACCAGGAGAAGCTGGCCCACAAGGATTACTCGGACCGAGAGGACAAGCAGGTCCTATGGTTAGTAAACATGCTTTATTCGTTTCACTTCAAAATCTAGTTGTAATTTTTTTAGGGGGAAGTTGGCATGCCAGGAAAATCCGGAGAAGCCGGACCAATAGGTAAACTTGGTGACACTGGTCCACGTGGTCCCAAAGGCGACGTAGGAAGGAGAGGGCCAAAGGGTCATCGTGGCGATATTGGTTTGATTGGTATAAAAGGATCAGCAGGTGAAAAGGGAGAGAGAGGTATCAAAGGATCTAATGGACCAGAGGGTGTAAAAGGAAATGATGTAAGTTGAGCTTTAAATAATATGTTGAATAATGTATTTATTAATATTGTGCGTTTTAAGGGCCCAGTTGGTCCTCTAGGACTGATAGGTGGCGTAGGACAGCCTGGACGAGACGGCCCCGAAGGAGCAATAGGTCCAAAAGGAGTTGAAGGTAAAACAGGGCCTAAAGGGGAAGAGGGTTCACCTGGTCCACCTGGCTCGCCTGGTGCTCCTGCCGAAATGCCATTATTACCTCCAGAACTATTGTTCCAAGTAGATGGAAGAATGAGAACCCGAAGAAGCACAAACAATAAAATGTAATAATAATATTTATTAATATAAACAAATTGCATTTTGTGACTTCTGTGAAATTTCAGGGAATTTGATATTGGTAAAGAAGACATTAACACTTTACTGACACCACTCTCAACAATTGATAGAAAAACTACTACACCTTATTCCACAACTTATCAACAAGAAAGCGATACATATACAGACGATGATGATGAAGACAGAGAACCAAAATTCCTAGACATGTACATGTCGATCTATTCGATGCGAGAAGATTTGGATAAAATTAGAAAACCTAGTGGAACACGCAGTAATCCAGTCAGATCCTGTAAAGATTTATACTTAGGACAACCACAGTCTAAAGACGGTAATTTCTTTACGTATTGAAGCTTTCCAGAATGTATCCGAACTTTATTAAATCGTATTTTCGAAGAAGCTCCATAATGACATACATATATTTATCTCATACTTTATTAATCATAGGTTGGTATTGGATCGATCCTAATCTTGGTATGGAAGATGATTCTATATTTGTATTTTGTAATATGACTGCTCACGGAGAAACTTGTGTTTATCCCGATGTACACACAGCCAATATTCATGAAATTCCTTGGCATCATCAGGATAATTCAAAGGATTGGTTTTCATCATTGCGTGGTGGATTTAAGGTTTTTTTTAAAATAAAATATGCATTTTAATATTAAAATAAATCATATTCATGTATTGTGTAACTATTTTAGATTTCCTACGAATCTATTGGTTCAGTTCAGTTAACATTTTTAAGATTACTATCAGAAGAAGGAAGACAAAACTTCACATATAACTGTGTTAATTCTGTGGCTTGGTATTATAACTATTTTTATTTTTAATATATTTTTAAATCTTAATTAATGTCGTGTTTATACAAAGGTATAATTCTGAATCTTTCGGATATGAATTATCTCTAATTCTTCGAGGATCAAACGATTTCGAATTTTCACAAAAGTCGGCTAAGGTGCGTCCAAATGTTCCTTACGATGGTTGTAAGGTAAATATAAATATGTATATCACTATCATTGTTCTATAAATTAAATATTATTAAGCGCAACGTTAAAATTACAGACAGGAAACACGAAAGATAAAACAGTGTTTGAGATTAAAACTAAGAAACTGGACACTCTGCCTGTTGTCGATTTCATCCCAAAAGATTATGGAAAGTCAAATCAAGCATTCGGGTTTCAAATTGGTCCAGTCTGTTTCAAATAGAGCATTTAAACTACGTATATTGCGTAGAATAAATTCGATTGAAAAACTTTTGCAACATAACGAAAGACTGACTAAATCCAGTTTATGTTTTAATATATTGCATCAATGTTTTATAAGAAAGTACCATGCATTTTGTTATATGTAACATTATTTTAATATTAATTAATTGTAAGACTTAGGTATTTATGCGATAAAACTTATTTATTTAATGTAAGTGCGATCCTTGACTTGTAAATAATAGTAATAAAGATTTTTTACAAATATATGTTTTATTTATATATACATACATGTATATATTGATACTATATTGTTATTCACTTATAACCTCAGGGTATCGCCCACATACACATATGATTTTCTTCTTATGAATATATACTGTTATACTTGATATTTTAACAACAAAATATATGGTTTAGGTAAGAGTTTCTTACTTTTAATTCAAGCCCTACATGCTTCACTTTATCAACGGTTCGAGTGACGCTCATGAATATTACTTGGTATATATTTTTTCTTTTAAAGTTCACCCCAGGGAATCGCCCACATACACATATGATACCCCAGTCGCTACATTTGCGTATAATATGACTATTCTGGAAGACGCTAGAAGAATTTAATTATAAAATCAACAATTAAACTAAGATACATATTCGTTTTACAAATATAAAAAATAGTCTATTTATATTTTTATATATTCATTTAGATTTTTGTTATGGCCAAAACTTGGCGGCACATGGGTAATACTGGCGTGTCGGTTTCTCTCCACTGGCCATGTAATTGTATATATAACCATGTAAAGTTCAGTAATTCTCAATAAAATACTACTGCAGTGGCTCAATCTGTGTCGAATATTTGCGTATTCATAGAGGTAATAAGCAATTAATTATGTATTTCTAACATATTTTTTAAATAATAGCAGCTTGTGATATGTATACGTATTATAATTAGTTTTAATAAAAAGTACTTTTATAACTAAAAAGTAATTGAAAAAAAGTTTCGAATCATTGCTATAAATCAAGTTTATGATTTATTTAATATAACTTAGATATTTTGATAACGTTGTTAATTAATGTTTTTTAACAATGGCAGCACTGCTATAACATTTAAGGGTTATGTTTGAAGATGTCGGTTCAGAATGCGGCATGGTCGGCTGGTTGCTGTTATAGATGCGGATTGCGATTTTCAAGCACTAGAGTTAGCTAATAACCATAAATATTCAATCAAGTATAACTATACGCTTAATTATAGATTTTAATGTGTAATTTATTAAGGGAGATTCAGAGACCAATTTATACAATGTCAAACCTGAAGAGTTTAATATTGAAAGATTGCCTAATGCTAAACGTTCTAAAGGGAATATATGCATATGCTGCATGGGACTATTACAACCGGACTCGTGGACTTCTATGATAGATGTATTCGAAGAAGAAATTAAAATAAATAGGTATTGTGCAATACAATTACTCAAATTAAGCATTGATTTCAATTAGTACTTATCGAACTTATTCGTTTATGTATTTATTACAGTTACGATTGTGATTATTATGCACTTGGCTTATCATTACCAACTAGTATTATACTTCGGGAGCATTCGATGATGATTTATTTAAAAGATAAATTTCCAACTTGGGCTCCAGGTATAATTGACTTTTTAACATACTGTTAATTTTATAATGGTACAAGTATCAATGTAAATAACACTTGTGTAATCGTAGAATCTAAAATTTCATTGAAAGTTGCATGGAAATGGACTATCAGCGAAATGATATCAAAAGTTATGAACAAAAACCTAGATTCTGGAGCAATATGTCAGTTTTTAACAACTTTTCATATGGATTACGAGTATGATTTAGAGGTATTGATTGATTTTTATCATGTATGTGTGTGTAAACATTTTACTTTATTTTATGATTTGTACAGGATTTAGAAAGCTTGAAGAAGATGTTGCCATCTGTTTTTGCGGAGCGGAAGAAATCGCATAGAAAATATCATAGTCAAGATTATTCACGCGCTGGTATAGATAAAATGTTGGCAAATGTTGAAACTACTTTATTTTTAGAGTATTACAATAGTCCTCCGCTTATTCCGAAACAGAGCATTACATGTTCGAGAGTTGAAAGTTGCCATAATCCAATATATTTAGGTGGAAGGTTTGTGTAAAATACTGCTTATGGATTATCTGCTTAATCAAATATAAATAATTCATTCATACTTTTAGATACGTCAAATATTCAAGAGACTTATCTCAAACGCCGTGGATACTAGATGGTAAAAGAAAAGGAGATAATTCCATTCAGGATATAATTTTCAAACCGCTCGTCCGATTCTATAAGTAAAACATAACACTAATTATTCATTAATATTTATCAATCTTTTACATTGTCTTTTTATATATATATATATATAATAGAATATCCGAACCGGATGCTGCCAATCGATTAAAATTCATATCGTCAGGTAGGGAGGATGTTGACGTGCGTTGTTTAGGTGAAGGAAGACCTTTCGTAATAGAAATATTGAATCCAATGATCACTAAATTTAACGAAGAACAATTAAATAATCTAATGGTTTCCATGAACGACAATGGAAATTTGTTGAAAATTAATAGCTTACAACTAATTTCACGGTTGGTTTTATATTTATATATTACTTAAAATAAAGGATTATTTTTCATTAATTTACTATTTTTAGATGTGATCTAAGCATATTGAAACAAGGCGAAGAAAAAAAATCAAAAACATATGAGGCACTATGTATCAAGCTATCGAATAATATCAAAAACTGTAATAAATCAGAATGCGAGCTAGGTGTTAATTTATCTCCAAAATTTATAATAACCGAAGAGGAAATTAACATTTTAAATACCTACCTTAGTTCTTCAAGCTTAACTATTAAACAAAGGACTCCGTTGAGAGTTTTGCACAGAAGGCCTTTACTTACTAGAGATAGGAAAATTTATGAAATGAGTGCAAAACGTGTAGAAGGTAAGATTGTCTTTGACATATTACTTTTATTTCAAATAATAAACTAATTTATTTTGTATATTTTTCAGAAAAGTCAAATTTATTCATAGTACAAGTAACAACTCAAGCCGGAACATATATTAAAGAATTTGTTCATGGTGATTTTGGAAGAACTACTCCGAATTTAACCGAAATACTAGGATTCAAAGCTGATATATTAGCCTTAGATGTAAAATCGATCAATTTAGATTGGCCTGTAAAAACTAGCAAATAAATTTTCTACATATATTTTTTCAATAAAATAAATGGTTTATTTATATACACATATTTATTTACGTTGAATTGTATTATAAACTCGTAGTTTTCATATTGTCTATGTAAGTTTTCATATTTACAATGATCGGATTAATGAGTGAGTATATCATGGTCATTACAATAAACACCGTCACACATAACGAAATACTCTTTGAAGTATTCTCTATAAATGTTTCTTTATTGACACCGATGCACATAGTGACAAGTCCCATGATCAGAGTCGAACACCCTAACAATGTGTGAATTGCTTTCAACGGCGTTGGGCGAATCTTCGGAAACATTGGTGCGAAATATGACATGATTCCAAACAACACACTCAATAGAGATAAGATGAAAGAAATCAGACCTGAAACAAATGGTTGATTAATTGTTTTCTTGGATTTGTGGTACATAAATATATGTGTGTGGAATAGGTGCGTTTGTAGTCTTACGCCATTGTATGATTATGTCAGATAGAAGCCATAAAATTATGATGGAAATCCTTATTCTATTTATTACCACATCTTTGGATCATTTAAAGCGACTGGAAATATGTATGAAGACTATTATAAAAAGAAATACTAACGTAACAAGACACCATAATTAATAAATATAATATCTTGGTACTAAATTAATAATACTATGAATCTATACAATATCACCGGAAATTTATCTTAATAAAAGTTCCGAATGGACATAGACATGACTTTTTTTACGAAATGTCGATCAGTAATATGATTTTTTAAAAGAATATAATGTAGGAAGGTACAGTATAATTTAATACAGTAAATAAAAATACTATCTTCGCCGTCGCAGTGGGAATGCTCGTTACTGAGCGTTTTCACTATGATGGCGCTGACACTACTCAAGCCAAGTAATGTAAAGGTCGATTAAATCGATTCAAGAGAACTACCGGTTGTAGCGTTTTTGTTTTAATTGATTTCTTCTTTAATAAACAATTGATGGATTAAGAAAAATAATCGGTTAATCGTTTGGATTGTCACCATAAAAACCAACCCTCAAAATTGATAGCCCTATTATGCTGTTAAGGAATTTTAATACAAAGAACACTTATAGCATCGATCTCAACGCACATTTAACGTTTGCTTCCTGTGATGTACACCGAGTGTACATGTCATCATATGAATATCTCTCGTATGTATCGAGCATCAAAGCGTATTTAGTTAAATTATCCCAAAAAGTAGCCGTACTGACAATGTCACTAACAAATGCTATCACTGAAAGAATTTTCAGCACATAAGCTATTATATTTACCTACATTTTTATTAATCTAAAACTGATAACTAAGGATAGTCTATAACGGGTTAATGTTTACGGTAAAAGATGAAGGAAGCGAACAACGAAGCACATCCACATTGTTATTTTGAACACAGCTAACAAAATTTTTGTGACCAACGGCCGAGACGAAGCAGCAGCACCTCGTGCCCCAGAGTTGTCGTCCTACAATCATCATAATTATCTTAAAAAATAATAGCATGCAACCTTTGTGTAAAATAAACGTATGCAAAGGTAAACATTGATCTTCACTGTTTCGCAGGTGAACAGGGAGAATGCCAATTTCTCCTCAAGAGGAGAAGTTAAAAATAGAATAAATAAAAAATAGTTTTTCGTTTTATGAATACTTAAAATATGGTGATTTTGTATTGGTTAGTTTTTTGAAGGAGAATTTTTATAAAAATCTAATTATCAATATATAAAATACTCCCTTAAAGATAATTCACAAGAAATTAGCTTTATTCATAAGATTACTTATATTATATAAATGATATAAAGGTTATATAAGTACTTTAATCAGATTCAAGTATAATTTTTTTTTCTTAAAAATATACATACTCTTAACATTGTACTGAAGTTATCTGGAATGCTATCAAGTTTTGAAAATAGACAAAAAAATAATATGAAAAATGATCCAAAGATGTTTATAAACTTCCTTTCAGATAATATTCTTTCATATTAAAAATGAAATACAGTAAAATTAGTCGTAAGTCAAAGTTTGTTTTTCTTCAAATCACCAGATAATGCAGCGTCAAGACTTACACACCTTTTCAAGCATACGTACTTTTAAAAACTAATTCTTACCGCATATACCGTGACTTGTCCTAAAATGATTTTTCCTTTCCGAAACTATCAATGAGAATCCAACCGTAATAAACAACATACCAAGTATTTGAAAAATTATGTGCACCTTTTTTTTAATATTTTTTGGTAATAAGTTACTCCACACGTTAACTTCACTCATTGAAAATGCTCCTTCCATCAAGAAAAATTGATACTAGAAAACATATTAATAACTTACTTATTTTAAACAAAAATTAAAACCACAATTAAAAAATAACTTACCCCAACTACAGAAAACAATACATGATTTTGATATTTAAAATTTACGGCAAAAGACCAAATGACATATAAATTTAAAGCTATCAACATATGAACTAATGTATTCGCTACTGCCCTAAACGTTGGCAAGTAATGCATATTACTAATTATATTTTTCCTCTACACAAGTTATGATTTTATTGATAAAGCATCAACAATTAGATCGTCAACACATTGATTATTTGTATGGCATGTCAGTAATTTAATGACAAATACTAGAAAAACACTATGTAGAGGTTAGCTTCTGTATCTAAACGTTGACTGATACGCTCAACACCTTCGGCAAATTTAATCTGCCTTATCTTATCTGCGAATCATGTTAATCGTTTTATCTAAGAATTTTTGCAACCCATGACAAAACATTTAAAATAAACGGAACAAATTTGATTTATTTTATTGGTGTAGTAATTGTACATAAACTATATAATATGAAGTGCATAATAATCGTTAAATGACTTTATTAATATTTACAAAAAATGTGTCTACATAATAATTAAATACTACTAAGCAACAATTTTTATGATGTATAAAATAATGATTACACAGTGCAATTTTTTCTTTTGCTTCTAGACAGATATTGTTATTCATTTGTACAGGGCCGGCTGTGGCGAGTGCGCAAAAATGCGCAAATGCCCCCCAAATGTTATGTGACGAACACGAAATTTATTCAATAATATAAAAAATACAATAATATATTAACGTAATTCGAAATACAATTTTAAATAATTTGAATAAAGCCGTTCGACATTCTGATTCTTCAAAATCACAAAAAAATGAATTAACCCTCTTTAAAAGAGTAATGAAATAAAATTAACTCTGAACTGAAAAAAACTTCCACGACTAAGGATGACGAAGATCCTAGAAATTTATTTTTAAAATTGTTGAACTAATGATAAATGTTAGAATTCTTCAGTGGACTAGATGAATTGTAATATTTCGATGGTTCATAAAATCACTAGTTATTAAATAGCATGAGAACAATTTATTTACTTATCTTGCACATTTCTGCCTTGAAAGAAAAACTAAGAAGTCTTTCTTCTTTTGATTAGTTAAGGATTTAATTAATAAAATTTGTGTCATATTTCTTTGCTTGCTTATTTATTCTTAAATTATCAGTTAAAATTTTAAACTTAACTCTGAGTCAATTTTTTCTTATAGTTTTATGGGGGCCAATATAGATTTGTTATGGCCAAAACTGGTCGGCGCAGAAGTGGCATTGTTGTGACTGTTTTCGCTCTCTCAACCGGCAAGCTTGTAAGGGTTCGGACGCGTGCCGTCGCGCGTCCGCCCCATTTTTGTAATGTAATCACTGTAACCTTAAATAAATATTACTGCAGCGGCTCAATCTGTGTCTCATTGCCACCCGTCACCAACACACCCCCAAACTGGTGACCCCGACGTGATACTCTGAACACATGGAGTCAGATTCAAAATGGCAGACACAGACGCCGCTGCAGTACAAAAGCCGAGCCGCTGCTGAGCTATTTGCTGCCACCCCGCCGGTGCTTCCCTGGATCCGGACTCGAGCTGGCGGACCACCAAGACGATGGGCCTGCACCTCCGACCATGAGCCGCCATCGTCAGCCACCGTCGCCGCTGACAGCCGCCGCCGCCGACCACGTGACCCAGGAAGCACCCGGCGCCACCACGCGCCTCCAGCGAGAAGCCACCGAAGTGCTGCCGTAGACCAGGCTCGAGTGGACCACGCGTGACCCGTCACGCACCCGTAGGGCTACGCCCCCGCGACTCCGAGCTCGAACCGCATGTTCGGAGCCCGTCACGCGCGCGCCCTGTGTAGCTGCACCGACGCACCACAGGGTCCCGAAAGGTGCTCCCGGACATGCCCGTTCTTCTCGCGCCCCCTGGAGCCCTACGCGCCGCCCGGGTCTACACGTGTTCCACTCGGCTTGGAGCGAAGCACGCCGCGCGTCACTGGAGGCCGCGCCCTCGCGCCTCATGGAGCCCTACACGCGCTCCCAGAAGCGGCGCCGCCACACCATGCGTCACGACTTTGCTACTTTTGTGCCGCCAGCATTTAATCAGCAGCAGCGCCAAGGCCCCCATACCTCCCCCTGGTTATAGTTCGCAATTGTAAATTGCTAGAGCCGGAGCCGTATGGGGGCCAATATAGATTTGTTATGGCCAAAACTGGTCGGCGCAGAAGTGGCATTGTTGTGACTGTTTTCGCTCTCTCGACCGGCAAGCTTGTAAGGGTTTGGACGCGTGCCGTCGCGCGTCCGCCCCATTTTTGTAATGTAATCACTGTAACCTTAAATAAATATTACTGCAGCGGCTCAATCTGTGTCTCATTGCCACCCGTCACCAACACACCCCCAAAGTTTTATCAAAAAGTTGAATATCTTAACCTCATTTCTACTTAACAATAGCGTAACCTCATCTTTACTTAATTACTCTACATTATTTTTAGCTGTGAAGTCTTCAATACCTTTTCAGTAATAATTCGTCCAATTCGTAAAAAATCATTTGGTACGGCAGAATATTTAAGTCTTTACAATTTTTCTAATGTCGTTTATAGTGTAGGTCCATTTATATATGTATGTATTTATTTAGGTTTTATTATGGCCAAAACTTAGCGGCACTCTGGTAACGCTGGCGTGACGGACAGATACTCTTGGCGAATTTTGCTGTTTGACGGTGCGGCCTGGTGCACCGTCCACTCATTATTATATATAAACAACATGTAAACATAACTATATTCAATAAAATTACTACTGCAGCGGCTCCATCTGTGTCTAACTGCCACCCGTCACCTCTCGTCGTCAAAATGGCTTCTTCGATTGTTGTATATTAATATAGTTAGATTACCAAAGCAAATATAAAGCCGATTATAGTAATTGAGAAGATTGTAATCAATTTTTTGTCATTCAAATACTTCTGACCTCCATTAAAAGCTTACAAGAAAGCATGCATATTTTCAAGCATCTGGCACGGACCCTCCTTTCTTATACAGCGTTTAAGAAACGCAGTTGTCGTAAAACATTAAAAAATATAAAAAGAAAAAATTCCCTAATAATCAGCAAAATTGTCTCGTTACATACATTTATATCACACAGGTGATTTTTACCCCCATTTGGAATAAGGGTTTAAGCCATATTTCGAACTTCTCTACTGCAACTTCTTTCCAAACCAACCCAGAATCATTCAATTAATTTTTAATAAAATACATTGTTGGCTAAGGCATTTTTTAGATCCTAAAGCTAAGCGCCTGGATTTTGTGTTGCTTTGTGGGATATGATGGTGCCCTTTTTTAAAGATTTTGTCATTTCTTTCTATTTTTTTTGAACAAAAAAAATAGCATACAGTAAAAGCTTTTCAACTTACTCAGGGAAAGTAATTAAAAATATATGAGGTTTTAATAAGTTAAAGCAATTTAAAACAAAAATATATTTACACTAACTATGAAAATTCTATTAGGACATATTTGTTTCTGAAACCATCTTTTATTCATCAATATTCACATTTATGATACGGTAGTTAAACAAGTGTAACACAATCTACTGCAATAATAATTTATTTAGTATGTAATTTAATATACTCTTGGATTTGCTCCAAATTTTTCATCTCCGGCAAGTGTTCCTTCCTTAATCTGCTTTTCTCGCTCAGTTCTCATTACCTAAAACAAAAGATTTAGTAAACGCATTTGTAATTTATATTGTGCTAAATGTGGTAATTACTTACATTCCATCTCAGATATTGTTTGTGACCATAACGGCACTCCATAAAGTCGTCGAGTAATTCTTTGCATTTTGTCGCGCCCTTAATTGTACCGTAGGCCTCCATACAATCCATAGTGTTCATCTCCATCCTCGCGCAAGTATCGTAAACTTGATTGTTCAAACAAGAACCGCCAAAGTCGGTGAACGGATTGCGTAAAAACGGGCCCAACGACATTTTCAGCTCTGTAAATAAATTAAAACTCTAGAGAAAAATGTTGTATATTTCGAATAATAATAAAGGTTATATAATCAGTAAACAAAATAAAAACATGTGATATTTGCACTATGTAGAATATACGAATTTATGAACCTTTTACGAATATTTTATTTAAAATATCTTACTTCAATGTAGCAAACGAGAAAGCAAAACGCGTTCTTCGACAAGGAGAAATAGACGTCAAAACAATGTTGCCACATAAGAAAATATGTAAGTATACATAATAAAATTTATTAGAAATTAACTCTTAATAGAAAAAGTGAGAAAATTCAAAATGGATTTATTAATTCCCTATAAAATGCTTGTGAGAAAAAGCAATTTCTCGACGAATAGATGCTATATCTCAATAAAATATTAAATGATGGTTTTAGGAGCACAAGCAACACAAGCTAGATTTAAAAGGGTCTTCTCTGGCTTAAAGTTTATTCTATGAGACAATATTTTAATAATTAGAGGTAACTTTTATATTTTTATATAATTCTGTATACTTCAACCGTGATTATACGAATTTGTTTCGTTTAATAAATTGTATTATTATCATATATTATATATTTCTAATTCAAATTATTATACCTTTAATTGATTATTAATATTTATATTAAATTATTGTTTCAATTCATGTAGTATGCTTATTTTAAAAGAATAAATAAAATGTTTTAAATTATGGTAAAAAACATATTTTTAACACAAATAAAAACTTTGAATTTTTTAAATTATTACTTGTAGCTGAACCAAAAACTGAAAAAGAAGTCATTTCCATTCAAACGGAACTGATATATATATATATATTTTTAATTAAGCTAGAACGAAAATCGAAATGATAAAAAACGACTCGAAGCCTTGCTTTAAATATAAAATTTTTGATGTCCCAAATGTTTGAGGGGAGGCGGAACAATTATAAGCACCGGAGCCTGATTTTTCCTTCAGCGGCCCTGCTTGTAAGAATTCTAGAATTATGTAAGATGCAAAAGAAGTAAATTTTAATAATTGCAAGAAGAAGGGGGGAGAGAAAAATAACCTACTCATAAAATGGTAGTTGAAATTGACCATGAATATTTTTTATACTATTTTGGCGTACAAATGATAACGGGTGACAATTACATACGGATTGATCCGCTGCAGTAGTATTTTATTAAGAAGTTTATAATAGCTATCAAATTATGTTATATGGTAATACATGCGAGTGATCAGTGGTCGAGGCACTACCGGCCGCTGTCTTCCCATCGAGGTAACATCAGTGTTACCAGAGTACCGTTAAGTTTTGCCCATACTTAACGAATAGGTCCCCTCAACATATTAGAAAATATAGCTGTGATTTAATAAAATAATTCGTAAGCCTATGCAAATCAACTATAGCAATCAAGCAAATCTAGTTCTTAATGTGAATCAACGTTGCTTAATATATTATTTATTTGATATGCAATAGTAAGATAGTTTATTAAATAAAAATGGGAAATATATTAATTTTAAAGTCAGTTGATGAACATTGTTTATCATTTTTAATTTAATATAAACAATACAATATTTTACAATTATTAAATATTTGTTTAGTTAAATAAAACAGGTATTCACTTAGCCCTAGAAACACATTTCAGTGCATCTTTACCTCTACGGTTGCCAGATATTGAAAATATGACATTTTTCCAAATAATTTTAAAAGCAAAATAGGGTATTCTAATTTTTTTTTACTTTACTTTATATGAATTTTCATATGTCTTGAAAGTGAAGTTTTCATTTTGTATTTTTTACCGCATATTTTACATCCAAAATCACAAGAAATATGAATGTACGAATGTTGCCTAAGGGATTCTTTAGTCTTGAACGCTTTGCCGCAATCCTTACATACGAAATTAAAAGAATCACTATGAATATTCATATGTATTGCAATATAATTTTTAGTCTTAAATTGTTTATCGCAATGGTGACATTTAAAATTAGTGCAATCGTTATGAGTAGGCATATGCCTCGTTAGTTGATATCTAGTTTTAAAAGCTTTATCGCATTTGTTGCATCTAAAGTTAAAGGAATCCTTGTGAACGTACGAATGTATTCTACGGGTTTCTTTAGTCTTGAAAGCTTTTCCACATTTCTTACATATAAAATTATTAGAAGTGCTATGAACATGCATATGTAAAGACAGGTTAGTTTTAGTTTTAAATCGTTTACCGCAATTGTGACATTTAATATTATAATCGTTATGAGTGAGTTTATGTTTTGTTAGTTGACCTCTTGTTTTAAATTGTTTGCCACATTTGTCACATTCAAAGTATATTGATTTACTATTATGAATATCCATATGTTTGATGAATTCATCTTTCATCTTCAATGGATTTCCACATTTGTTACATTCAAAAGTATAACAATCACCGACAACAATCATGTGGCATGAAAGAATAACTGTGGTTTTGAATGCTTTTCCACATTTTTCACATTCAAAGTCAACGGAATCAGTATGCGCAATCATATGTGACGAAAGATTATCTTTAGTGCTACTTGCAATACCACATCTGTAACACTTAAAATTATTATGTCCATATAAATGCGTTGAAAGGTTACCTTTGACTTTGAATGCTTTTTCACATATGCTACACTTATAATCATAGGAATCACTATGAATATTCATATGCCTAGAAAGATTTTCTTTGGCCTTAAATGTTTTATCACATTTGAGACATTTAAACTCTCGAGAATCATTATGAACACTCATGTGCATAGATAGAGCACGTCGAACATTAAATGTTTTACCACATATGTGGCATTCAATTTTATCAGAATCTCTATGACTTTTCATGTGTTCTTTAAGGTTACTCTTATTGCTGAACGGAAGTTCACACTTGTTACATTTAAAATTACAGAAATCACTATGAATCTTCATATGGCGTGAAAGAAGAACTCTACTTTTAAAAGGTTTTCTACATGTGTTACATTCATAGTATTTTTTGCACATTTTTTTATTTTTTAGCGACTCTCTAAACTTTTTAGGTGTATAGATAAATAATTCTGAATGCAGTCTTAGATGTTGTATAAGATTCTCCTTTTGAGTGAATAATTTATGGCAATGTGCGCATGTCCACTGCTGATTATCATATTTCTCTCGTTCCTAAAAATATTGTATATTTAATAATGTTATGAAGTATATAAACAAACAAAACATTTCACTTACATGATTTTCAATACTGTCATTAGAAATATTTACTTTAGTATTAGTATCAAGTATATTTTTAATATCTTGAGTTTCTGTAAAAAAAATAGTAATTCAAATATGAACAATGAAATGTAACATAATCAAAAGTACACTCTCCATACATACATAAATATGTATTATTTCTAACCTATTTCAAACATATCGTCCATTTTGTGTAAATTACATTCATCAGTGTTTTCTTCCTTAATTTTTTCTGGTTCATACTAAAAGAAGAAACGATATTTAACATTCAACATTTTTTAATATGTTGTAATCGTGTTTACCTCAATTTTGCACACTTTAGTGTTAACATTATAATATGTTTCCTGATTGTCTTCATCTTCTGGTTCTTCAAAGAGAAATATATTCATATTATTATAAATATAAGATGTTTACAGTAGTAAATATAAATAATATTTATCGGTTTAAATGACGTCATGATACATTAATTAATCATTATTAATACCGGTTTTAATTATACGTAACGACATCGCATCGGCCCAATGTCGACTGTCAAATTTCAACTACACGGCTAGCTTGACATTTTGGTTCTAAGCACTGTATAATTTGAGCAGTAATAAAACATAATTATCCGAAAAATACATTATAAGAGAACACGCGACTATTGAACGCACGACAGTTTAACACAGTGACGAATGAACTTATAGACACTGCAAAAAAGTTGGAAGTGGTATGAATAAACTAAATTATAAAGCATTCATTTGGATAATTATCAATTAAACTTATTACACTATGTAATAACTATATTAAATCATATTTTTTTCAATATACAGATAATATCAAAAGTTTTATGATAAAATATAATCATATTTATTTATATTCATTATTTCATGACAAACGAGTAAAATTATTTATTTATGTAAATAAATTAAATTATTAATTACTCTTGTGGGGCCTGTTTATATTTATATATATATACATATATATAAATATATATGCAATTTGTTCCCCCCCCCTCTCCATGAATTTGGCTAGTTAATACATGTCATTTAATGAAATACTATGAATCTTAATAAAATATTATTAAAACACCCACTGACTGGCTAAATTTTGCTCCCCCCTCTTCCTAGAAAAAGCTGAAATTACGTCATTGATTTTAAACAAAACATTCTCGGGTTATCCCTCGAAAGAAATCTAAAAAAGTCTTGAATTTGACGTGAATTCTAAACAGGGACCCCCTTGAATTTTATCAGAAAAATACAATGAATATTTATATCTTTACTTTTATTAGAAAAAAATTATTGTAATTTTTTAGAATGGCAGCACAGTAATCGCGTATTGTCAGTCAGCCGTCAAACTGATTCTTGAATTTGATGTTAAATATTTATAAACAATCATATTAATTCTAACAAATGGACAACGATAAAAAAATATGCTTCAAAGTTGGCAAATTTGAACATACCAGCAAGAGCAGCAATAAAAAGAGAGCGTGGAGATCTTTAAAGCAAATAACGGCTCTAGAACGAACATTAGTTTGGCCTAATGATGCCATTTTATGTAACTGGCACATTACTTTTTTATGTATATATTATATGATTTATATTAAATTTGTTATACATAATATACGTTTACAGATCACTCGATAAACGCTCCACCTTCCTTCAAGCCCAATAGAAAATATTCCGACATATCCGGTTTAGTAGCTCCATACACTGACCCGTATTCTAAACTGTTCTATGCAAATGCAGAAGAATATGCAACCGTTCAAAGTCTACCGATGGATATCTCAGCGGGATATCTACAATTGAGGGGAGCGAGTAGTATAATTTAATTAAAAAATATCAATAATATGTGTATAATTTATTAATAAAAAAATGCAAATTATAATAATTGCTTTTTATTTTAATAATGCAAAATTGATCCTCAACCTGAATACTTTTTATTTTCCGCCCCATCCCAAAATTCCTTTCACGAATCCGGTGATTCCAGCACCCTGTTTCTTCTCCGCTCCGATTTTGTCCTCCAGCGATGGAAATTCGACGAAATTGCACGCAAGATCAAAGAACAACGGCTTGCAAGGAATCGGTTCCATCTCCGGAGGCAACTTGAATACGTTGGGATTCTTTGTAAGAACTTGGGGATCCTCGGTATACTCCGATAATCTATCGACGAGCGGTTTTTTATGTTTGTGATGCTTCGTGGTCGTACTAACTACTTCATCGTCGTCGATCTTTTCGAATATGGCTTGGGCGTGCGTAGAACAGATACATACGTCGATATTCTTTAGTAAAGCTTTTAAATTACTTTCTAAACTTTTGTTATCCATTTTCTTAGATAAGTATTCGTTTCCGTACGTTTGCGCTCTTTTATAAAGAGCGAGAGCTGCACTCCATCTTTTCAATATAATTAATATCTCCGCAATATAGTTACATCTGTAAGCTTTGTAAGCCTTTGCGATCGTTTCGATTTCAGATTGATAAGCGGCGTCTTCTTCGAATCCTGAGAGCGACTGAAGTTCGTTGACATTCTGTAGGATGATTTCGTAGAGACGAGTTAGATCATGAGGACGTACTTTCTTTCCGTCCAAAGGCGTCTTATTGTCCATAGCCTCTTTGGCTTGCTCGACGAGATATTGGTTGCGCTCGATCGTTCTATTTAATCGTATGTAAGTCATATACGAAAGCAAGTTCTGCACTCCCAAGAGTGGAGCGCCCGAAGCCGATCTGAGTTTTGGATCGCTTTTGACTTCATCTTTGATAGCCGATATGGCATCTTTGCAATCCATCAGTGTGTTTTCGATTAATTCGATCTTAGCTTGGTTAGTTTGAGCCCTTTGAATTGTCTTATCTAAATCTTGAAGAGAAAGCAAGAACAATCTTGTTCTTTCCGGTCTTACGGTGATTCTTCTGCCTCTCCATTCTACTTCTTGTAGAGAACCGACGCGGCTTTCTCTATAAACGGTAAAATATGAGCAAAATGGTGGTTTTATAATATAAAAATAACGGAGCACTATTACCTCGCTTGCATCATGAGCGAATCCAAATTATCCATCATTCCTTGACCGCGCATTTGCAAAAGATCATCTATAGCAGTTTCGTCTCCTATATTGTAAGCACAGTATCGTAGACTTGGAGCTAACTCGTCAATCTGCAAATATTTAAGCATTACAATACGTCATAAAATTAATTGAATTTTAAAATTTATACTTTTTGCTTGTAGATTGTTTGTTCGTCTTCAGATAATGTGCCTAATAGCTTTTCATACACAACTTGAGCTTTTTTTAGGTTCTCCGCCGCCGTTTTCCACAATTGCAATTCAAAATGCAACGAGCCGTGCATCCATGCAACGTACCCTTGAGCTTCCAGTTTTGCTCTTGCGTCGCAACGAGGACTCTAGAAAGAATAATTGAATATTAAATTTGATAAGCAATAATTTATATATAATTAGAATTGTAATACTGACATCGCATAGTTCCTGTAGTTGTAAAGCGTACGCGCAGGCTTTACGCAGCTTGCTCACAAGATGAAAGCGCTTACGAGGTTCCGAATTTGCCTCTTGCCGCAATTGCATGGCATGAGCCCAACAACGTTCGGCTAAAACTAGCGGTGTACGTAACAATCTTTCGTCGGCCGATAGATCGTTAAGCAGGTCCGAAGTAACATCCTTACGTTTGAATCTTCTCCGATCACCCTAAATTAATATTTCAAAGTTTTTAAAGATGGCAATAAATTAAACGGTCAGAATTTAAATCAACTTTGGATCAGAATAAAATTCATCTTAATCAGAATTTTATTAACAAGCTGGTCATAATTATATTATTCAGGGTCAGAATAAAAATATAGGATGATCAGAATTAAAATAATTAATGTTCAGGGTCAGAATAAATATCAAATAGTTATACTCTATTTGGGTTAACACAGTCAGTTCGAGAGCTATCCATTTCATCATTATTCATAATTGATAAAGAGATAGCAAGTTTGGATTTACGCCCTTACTATTAGCTCTAAAGCACACGATACGGATATACATTCGATATACTTATTATTCAGATTTATTTTTTGAACACACTTATAGAAAAAAAAAATTCTGTCAACATAAGACTGAGCTTGAGGTTAAAATACAGTTCATATAATACAAATACCGGTTATTCTTTATAAATGTTGACCAATGAACTGTAATAAATACTACTGAAAAAAATGATTCTATGTGTCAAAATAATTCTTACCGTTTAATATAAATTCTGACCAGTCCAATTTAAATTCTAACCATTTAATGTAAATTCTGACCATCAAATATTTATTCTAACAACAACCGTATTAAAATTCTGACAAGAAAAAGATTGATTTTATCGAGTTTAAGAGTTAAAACAAAATAGTCTAGTGAAAGTTCTCAGGGTAATAGATAATTCTCGTTCACACCTGCTGTAGCGATAACAGTTTACGTAGACGCCGAATTCTACGGGAACAATATCCCCTGTAACGCTGATAGTCTCCGTGTCTGAGACCGTGTTGTTGTTGAGCATCCTTTATGATACGTAATACTGAAAAGCGTCAAGGATGTCATATTTTGTCGATGGATGCAATTCAACTAACACAACGATCGTCGATTAAACAAAATAATAAAATAGAGTTAATTTATTCAATGGTAACTACAATATTGTTTGGTTGTAATATTAAAATGTTTTAGGTCACAAGTAATTGGTAACAAAAACATTTTGATTGTTATTTAATTTTAAAAAGGATACTTTCAAGTGTGAAAGTCCGCGATGTGTGCGCAGGGGGCGCAGGCGCCACATAATCGGTTGACTCTTCCACCTCCATGGCCACGTTGATCGGCCGCCCCACGGACGTGACAGTTATTGTTGCCAGTCTAGCGATTGCCATATGAAAAAACTGATCTTACTTGTTTATTAGAAGTCGACCGTTAAATGGTGGATTGAATATGCGCGAATTGATATTTGAAAATTAAATAATGCTTAAACATTTTGATTTCTTATAAATACATCTAAGATTGAATTATTTGTATTGTAATTTAAATATTGTATAGTAAAAAGATATGTACACCTATCGAGTCCTTAAAATAGAAATGGTTTGAAAATCTACTGAAACTTTTGGTTTAAGACTTGACTAAGGTAAAGCAAAGACATCTCTTGAGTTTTTAAATAAATAAATAGTATAATTATATTTTATATGCTTCAGAGTAAAAAATCGTATGATAACGCCGCAAAAACTCGATTTTGAATATTACTAAAAACTAAAATAAAGAGCAAGCTCAACACTTTCTTGTATGTAGCCATCAACTTCTTCAAAAGTAATGCATTATCTCCGAAATAAAATATTTAATTTATTTTATTTCTGTCCTTATCACAAATATTTATTTTAAGTCAATGTCCAGATGACTATTTTGAAAGATATTCTATGTTGTTTTCGAACAATATATAATCTGTTTCGTTCAAATTTTGTATACCTGACCATGGCACATCTAGTGGGAAGATTTCTATTGACAAGTAAATTTAATTTATTGGCTTCAAATATTTTTTTTTTATAATTTGCTTAACAACTTTTTTTTTAAATTGCATTTTATGGAATATTTATGTCAATTATTATTAATAAATATTTTTTATCCCGTATCATGGAATCTTTTGAATTTGGGTTAATTTTCGCTTATTCTTCATTCATTCGATTCTAGTAAATATTGACATTATTTGTTATTAGCTATTTCACATTAATATTCCAAGGAAAAGATTTATTTGTCAGTTGTGCTGTGTCTTTACTGACGTTCCATTATCATCGTTCTTAAATTTGTATTTTAATTTAATTATTATATTCGTATTACACAGATGTACAAATACAATATATACTTCGACTGTTTTATGTATTAATGACCTTGTTTGTTGCCTAAGTGTCGAGGCAAAGAACTGCGGCTATATACCTAGCTCGCTCAAAATCAAGCTCTTCGTTGGCTCAGACAAGCGGATTTTGCAGCCCAAAGAATTATTAATGCTCTTCTTTGTAAAGAGGTAGAAAGTTTTTTAATGTAATTGTTTTGTTTATTTTAGACACACATTATTTAAATTTGTTTCTATGTTGGACGGGCAAAGGATATTGTAGTGCAAAAAGTCATTCATTACCGTTTAACATTTTCTAAGTACAGGGGAAGTAAAATTTGTATGTGTTGATTATCTCGCATATACATATGCATGCTATATTTGTTTACTTTCGGTCACCAGTATGTGCAAGGAGTCTCTGCAGCCCGATGCTTTCAGGTTAAAGCACCGTCGTAATCCAAATACAATAGCTTACTTCCAAGAAATACACCAATTTCTTTTGCAATTTAGGTCGCCGATTTGAGCAGCATTTGTTCTGCTATAGTGTCGTTTACGTACTGGAATAAATATTTTAAGGTTTCCTTTTCTCTCTTTAGGTTTCCTTTTCTCTTATTTCAATTACACTTATTATTCACACACATATATACAACATTCGTTATATTTTTATATTATTTTTTCTTCTTTGAAATGAATGAAGCTACAAGTAAAACTTGGGGATGTCTTACACATGATTTGAAGATTTCTCAAAATGCAGTCTTACAAACGAAAATTTAACTCGAAAATTTACAAACCATAATGACTAGGTAGTTGGTTGCACGGAGAAAAACGCTGTATTTTGTTTTCCGTGTCTTTTATTCGGTAATGATTTATCGTGGACATAAGCAGGCGTAACTAATTTAAAACATTTAAGTGATAAAATTAAAAAACATAAAAAAAGTGTTAAACATTTAAAAAATATGTGTAATTTTGGAGACAGTTAATATTTAAACGCAATTAAGTGTAGCTTATAGGCAAGAAATAAACAAACATAATGAGAAAGTGAAAAAGAATCGTTAAATTTTGTCTAAAATTATAAATTGTGGTAAATTTGAATTACTTTTACGTGGACATAATTAAACTGAGTTCTGCACTTGTATTGGTCAAAGTGTAATCAAATTGAATTTTGGTAAATAGGAGAGCCAAAACAATTATCACTTTTCAGAAGTCAAAAATTTACATCAAAAGCAATAAAATCGTATCGGCGCCGTTGCAGTGGGAATTACACGATTTTATTGCTTTTGATGTAGTTTTTGACATCTGAGAAGGGATAATTGTTTTTTGCACTCTCCTATTGGACAAAATTCGGTTTAGATATGCTTCATTCGATTCTAAATGACCAAAATTCGATTCGAATGGACAAAAAAACTCGTCACAATGTGGACTAGGCGTGGCATATCAAATAGGTACTATTTCCATATGGTATATTCTTATCTGTAAAATAAACTGGTGAAAGAAAAACAAAGGAGATGTTTAAAAACGTAATTTAAAATCATATCTTTATATGAAAGATTGTCTCGAGAAATATCATTCGATGGACAAATATAACCAAACATTAAGTATATAAATATGCAAGTACAGTAAACTCCCCTATAGCATATACGGCAGTCCCTCCTATAGCGTTCCCTCACACAGCGTAGTTTTTGTTACTGTTTGTCCCTTGACTTCGCTAGACATATTCTGTGACAGGCGAAACGCCGCAGCGTTATAACATTCCAGGGATATTCATCACAATACAGTAAGAAAATTTTTTTTTTGTGTAGTTATGGGAAAAATTATGATCAAGCAAATCAATGTACAAGTTTTTAAAATGCATTATATATACACTTTTCAGGGAATTTCAACCATTCTAATTTTTTATAATAAAACTATTTATTCATGTAATACATATCTATTACAAATCTAAAAAAAGTATTAATGAATCATAAAATATATTTAGATGATATGATATAAGACACTTTATATCCAACATTCAAATTTTAGTGCATTTTAAATAAAACGTAATCTTTCTAAACTTAGCTAATTTTATATTTCAAAATTTAAATGCAAAACCTATGTAAATATAAAAATTTGTTAAATACGATTGTTACAAAGAGCAATCTGCTAAAATAAAAAAACAACTAAAAAGATGTCAAGCACCGTGTTATAAAATTCGATAAGAATTGGAGACAGAAGACAATAAAGAAAATTATCCTGTTATTATTGAAAGTAATGATGAAATTAAGGTATTAACACTAGGTTTACGCCCCCCGTCATATTGACGGATTTCTGATTTATATTCCGATTTGATTTGTATCAGACAGTATTTTTTCTGGGTTTTTTTTGCTCCTTTTTATATTTGAACAATACAAATATATTTACACTATTTTTATTTTCGGAAATTTTTTATCTTTAAAAATCTGGTCACCTAATACATATTTTTAATGACACCTGTTAAATTGACAGGTTTATACCCGTAAACCTAGGGTTAAAAAGGTCTCGAGGGAACGTGATATTAGATGACACTGATAGTAATTCAATGCATAATTACACGATTTAAGTGTTTAACTTTTTTCATATCTATCACTATTATTTATTTTTATTAAAATGAATAGTTTTTATTAAAATCCTAAAATAAAATATACTACAGAAAAGGTTTGATTATTTATATTTACATTTTATTATTTATTCATTGTTGGTTTATGCATTTAAAAAAAAAAATATTTAAAAAATTGTTGCGTTTGACTTCCCTGGCACTCTCAAAATCAAGGGCATTCTTCGCGCGGGTGTCACAATAAGAACATAGGGCACATGCTCTTGTTTACAAACTAAATACAAGGTCATTTAATACTTACAAATGGAAGAAAAAGTTTGATTTGCTGATTTCGTTAAATTCACAAAATACAGTCGAAAGAACCTTAGCTCAAATTTTGAATGGGTGCCTAGTCCCCTATAACAAAGTCTTAATCTCTACGCTATAGGGGGTCGAAAGTAAATGTAATGTACATTAATATATCAAAGTAACAAAAAAACCATTGGTGTTATGTAAATTATAATAGGGAACAATTAACTAAATACTACTTATAAGATTAAAGTGAAACATTCTTTATTTTGTCATTGCATTTTCGGGTGGTATTTTTTCAGGTAGTAGTCCCAACATCTGGAACGGGTACAGGATTTACCCTAAATAAATGATATATAAATAATATGTAAGAAGCCTAATTTTTGTGTTAAATAAATTGGACCGCAGTAGATTCAATAAGAAATTTTTATTTGTCCGGTATGATTTTTACTTTCATTGCTGCAGTCCCTCCATTACGAATTCTCACGAGCCGCACAATATTTCATTTTTATCTTGAAGAAATATGATAATAATCTCAAAGAAAAAAACTTTCACACATTGAGAAAGAGGAAGATAAAGCTTTTTTAACCCTATGGTTGCATTTGCTATTTTGGTGTGAATAGCCAGATTTGACGTTGTCAAAAAATTAAGCAAAACTCAATATTTAAAATGGGAGATGCAGCAAGAAACCATAAGATGGCACCAACATAGTTTAAAATAATCTTCAATAGTTAATTTAGTGCAAATAATTTGCACCTATTTTTTTACAAATATAAGAATACCATATTGATTGTAATATTAAATTTAAAGATGTGCAAAATACTATAAAATTGTATTATTAAAGTTCAAGGTTAATGAAACATCTCAAAAGTATGATTTATCAATAACGAGATCTAATTTTTATTTCTTTTCTAACATAAAAATTACATTCTTTACTAAATTTCTTCAATGAATTTTACTATTATTACATCACGTGTGAAACAATAATGTTTCGCCCACAGTAAAATAAAATAAAACACAAATTAACAACAAAAACGACTTTTATGGATATAGCGCTAATCATACTAAATATACAACTGCGAAAAAATAAATATAAAAATATCATTCTCGAAATTAATAAATTTATAAAATTATTACAACTAAATATAAGTATATGTAGACATATACGTAAATTCAGTTGAGGGTGTATCGATGGCTCAAGGAAATCAATAAATATTTTTCTATTGTAAATAAAACCATTTTTGTAGCTTATATACATAAACGATATTTACAATTCGCCACATTGTTATACAAATTTAGAATCGGCAATAAAAATGGAATACGAAAATAATTTACCTAATACATTTTTCTTCAAACATAATCTCTAGATTTATAAATTATAAGTGTAGAAGGCCAGTAGCGGAAGCGTGTGCAAGAAGTACGCGAGCTGCTTGTCTAGCTTCCAAATGTAGTACGACTTCGTTTGCCCAATCTCGGGCCACACTGTTCGGTGCTCCCTTCAATAATTGAACGTATCGTAGAGCTTGAGCCCAATTACAACGCTCCACCCAATACCTAAAATATTATAGTATTAAACTAATACATAGAAAAATATTTTTACTAACGAAAAAACAATCAATTAATTTACCCGACACGCTCTAATATATCATGAGTATCGAGCTTGCTAAAATCTGTCGGTTGATCGTTTAATTCGTCCTTAGGAATTGATGATCCTTTGATGAGAAACACGCTTTGTAACCATGAAAGGAAATAGACTGGTAGAGATGCGCCTTCTTCCGGTACCAACGCAACTCTCCGGCATGCAGTATCAACCTATATTTAAAGCATAATTAATATTTATAGAGCCAAAAATAAATAAATAAAATTATAATGTGTACCTTATGAAATCTCTCTCTTAACGCAAGCTCACTATATACGCCACGTACTCTAATAGTACCGGGAACACTCCGTATAACAGCCGATACTAATTCATCAGAATCAGCTAAAATGATCAATTATAATCAATTATACATTATTAAATTTAATAATTTATTATATATAAACTCACCTGCGACAGATGCAATTGCATCCAGTTCCTTCGAGAGCGGCATTGGATCTGAAGTATCCCTTCTAAGAGCTGATTCTAAAGCTTCACAAGCCGCCCAAAGCTTTTGCGATTGACGTGCCATTTTATCGGCATCAGAACGAGCTAAAGCGTAAATTAATCAATTAGTATCACAATAATTAAAGATATCAATCATGTATAAATTAAAACGGTTTTAAAGAGGACGTGATACCTTTTAAGTCATCGTCCACAGCTATGAATGCATTAAATACAAAAGAGTATTTATAAAGAAATCGGGGTAGATTAAATCGAATTTTTTTAAGATTTACCTTTCAGGGCTTCGTCGACACCTTGAGAGCGTCCGAGAATTTCAGCCATCTTTAATTCATGATCGGCACGCTGCAATTCGGATCTTTCTTCGGCAGCGCGACGTTCGGCTATTATTACTTCCTTTGTGCATTTATCGACCGCGTCTTGTATGTGAGATGAGTGAACATCGAGCTGTTTCTTCAACTCAGTTTCCATAACACGTTTCGCTTCTAATCTCAAAGCAATTTCCTAAGTCGATAAAAATAAAAATAACATTTTAACCAAAATCTTTTGCAAATGGAGAAAATATTCTTACCTTTTTCTGATATTTCAAAGCTAGATTTCGCCTTTCTTTGTCCATTTCAATCTCGACTTTACTTTTAATTAAATCTTCATCAGTACCTACATGAAATTAATAAAACATATTATTATGCATAATAACTGTAAAATAAGAAAACTCGTCCATGTTTTTTCAGTAAAATCAAATATGTTTTAATTGAATGTTAAATTTTTGACAAATAATTCTATGATTTAAATTTTTAAATGAAAATTCTTGTATTTTTAGTGTATGTTGTTTACATAAAATAATGACACACTGTGTATCTTATTTTAACTTCAATAAGAATTTTTTTGAGAAGTGTCTCATTATCTTAACAAATAACACATGTTTATGGCAAAATTTAGGGTAAGCAAATGCACCCCTAAATTTAATAAGCTTTAGAAATCAGCATTTCAGAAAACCGACAAATGCACAATAATCATGTAGGCGAAAAAATCCTTAAGACACTTTTTTTATAAAATTTAAAACGGACAGAAAAAACATTTTTAAATTTTTTTTGTAATTATCGGACGGCCACCTTGAAAATTAAACTTTTAAAAAGACGTGGATTTTGGGGTAGAGCTTAACAATAACACTATAGGCTATCAATTCAGCTTATGTGTCATTCGTCCAAGCTTCCTTGAAGGACTATTATGAAAGACTTAATGCTGGGACACATCACCAAAAAGGCATAGCTATAATTTTAAATAATTCACCAATTAATGGTACAACATAAAAAAGATACCTTTGTGGAGAAGAACGATATATTGGGTTTCATTGTTTTTTGTGTACCAGCAAGTGATTTATTTATAAAAAAAATAGGTATGTGACATTTATAGATTTTTTTTCTATTAATTATTTATTAAATATTTTTTTACTATATGATTTTCTAAATAATTAATTCACTAACATTTTAATTTTATCACATGGAATATTCCGAAACTTACTGTGAATGCATAGATTAACCCTTTCACAGTAGATGGTATCTATACATGCCGTCAAAAAAATCGCCAGTACACATTGAACACCTAAATGTGCCATGAATCTTTGAGCCTTGTAATATGGTTATTTTATATAATTTAAGGTTATAATACAGCTATAATATTTAAAGAATTTATGGCATGAATAAGTGCCCTTCACATATTAGTAATGTACGAAATGGTATGGAAAAATAGCAGCCGCGGTGAAATGATTGACAAAAATCTGGTACCTACATTGCCTTAGTCTATCATAATTACAAAAATGTTTTTGATTATTTTGTCTCGCAAAAAATGATACATCTGATACCAGCATATAATTAATTGTATATATCATATAAATCGAGTTCTCTTATCTTTGTGGGGAAAAATTAAATAATCTAATAATATATTTACCAGTCAGAGCATTTTCTACGCGTCTAGTTAAGTAAGCATCTTGCCTAGCCATTAAATGCTCATATAATATGACTCGGCGCAATGCAATCATTAGCAAAGGATCGGGATTAGCACCACGTATGTCCAACATTTGTCTTCCGACATCGACATGAGGATAAACTGCCTAAAATGATCCGCAAGTCAGATTAATCGGATTGATTAAATATCGTTTATACTTTTACCTGCAGCTCTTCCATGAAGTGTTTACGAGCTTTCTCTACTTGAGGCCAGTAACGAGATGATAATTGTGCAGCAGCATTGGCTTTTTCGAATTCGTCTCTAGCTTTTTCGACATCTAGACGCATCTGAGTAGCTACGGGGCCTTTTCCTCCGGATAACGCTTCATCTAATAATTAAATTAATATTAATAAAATAAAGATTGGAAAAATCTCGAGTAAGCAAATACCTAATTTCTTAAGAGCCGAATCGATATCATTTTTCACTCCCTCTTCGTCGATAGTAGCTTTTTTCAAATCGTTCAATACTCTTTGATCAATTTCTTCATTACAATTTTCCATCATCTAAATATTTTAAATAAAATAATTATCATCATAATAAGAAAGAGGAATTATTATATATATATAAAAATAACAACTAACCAAATCAAATTTTTTAATGTATCTTTGATGTATTTCTATCGCTCTTCTATAAGCTCCGATAGCTTCGTTACCGACAGTTTCGATTGTCAAAATGTCTTCGATGATAATCTTCTCTGGTGGTTTAGAAACGGGCGTTTGAGCAATCAGCGGTGGCGGTGGCATTAATCCCTTTTCCGGCGCAAGAGTATTAATCGATACAGCAGTCTTAGAAGCAGCAGGGGAAATTATAGGTTTAATTTCAGGTAATGCCTTAGATATTGCTGATTTTTCAGGTGCACTTCCAAACATTAAATCGTTGGCGCTAGATGCGACGTCCCTGATTGTTGAAACGACCGATGATAGAGGAGCATCTTTTTCAGCATACATAATTGCTATGGCAGTGTCGGCTCCCGGTACATAATCTTTAATAATATCTCTTACATCTTGATTATGCCTATAAAATTTTAGTCAAATTAATTAAGCAATACTTAAAAATAATGAATATATATGTATATAATAAACGATGAACATACTTTGCATATGCAAGAGTTGCAGTAGTTAAAGCTGTTGTGCCGAATAAAGCAAAGAATAACCGAGAGAATCCTTTGCCTTTTTTAGGCGGTACGGACGACGAATCCGAATACGATGTAGAACCAGTCGAAAATCTATATATGTTTCCATTTATCTAAAACGGTATAAATAATGATTTAAAATAAAATATTTTAATAAAGTATGATGTCAGTGACAGATGCATAACCTATGTTAGGTTATGTGTATTATGTAAGCAAATAAAATAACACGAATTCATTAATAAAATTACTAGATAATGTAATAATTGAGCTTTATACGATAACGTCACATGATTATTGGGGATCGTTAATTTTATAAATTGATATTAAATCGAAACTTAAGCTATCCTAAATGAACTAATAGAGATTATTGTGCAAAATAACATATACATTATGGGAGCAGGAGACTCGCGCTCCCGTTGACAGTTTAGCTGTCGCTAATCGCTGCATCCTGGCTAAAGACGTCCGTACCGCACCGGTCTCGTGGTCTTAACACAAAAATATTCGATCAGGTCAGTTTGACATTTGTAAAAAAAAAATTACTAGGTACATATCTGTTCCTATCTAAATTTAAAAATACCATATAGTATATTTTTAAATTGTTTTATCTTATAAAAGAAAATATTTCAGTCAATTAGTTACGTAGTATAAAATAGCTTTGGAGTTTAAATATAATCGTTATCGGCGTTATATTCTTAATCTGTAGACCGCTATAAGCATGTCGATGTGCGATTTGCTTACTCACACGTTCGATCAGTCAACGTTTTAAATAATAATATTCAGTGGTAAATTTACACACAGGGGAGAGCGCTCGCCTTAGCGCCCCCAGTTGGATAAAGGTAGTGAAAAGGTCCTAGCATTTTTGAAAAATATTTTTTTGATGACAAATTATATTTTTTCTATAGCAATCCAATACGACATCATGAAAGTTAAAAAACATTCGTTTGTAACAATGCGCTCGTTATTTTTTGAGAAGCTCCATATTTGTAGCCTCGAGCTTAAATTGATTTCTTTTTTCTTTCGGGGACGTCACTTGGGGGGGAGGGGGGGCAAGTGGGGACATTTGTCTTTGTGCATTTTTAAAAATTATTAGCTAGTTTGGGTTTGGCATTTTGGGGAAACGACAAAGGTGTAGATTCTCATATAAAATGTAATTTTATGACATGTGTAGGTGTAGAATGGCTTGTTCAATTTAATGAATTTTTTTAAATTTATTTAAAAAAATATAATGATTTTGCATCTGGATATGTGAATTATTTATCTCACTCAACTTATTACAAATTTATGAATTTAATGGGCATATAAGTTGAAGAAAAAATAATCTTAGAGCTTTAGGAAACTTCATATTATTAAATAATTATTTATTCTTCGCCGGATGTAAGCCTTACAGACAAAGTAACGTTTATTTTAGGATATGTTAACGTTTAAGAAAATACATAGAAACGGTTTTTAGGATTTTTTAAAATTGAAAGTCACAGAGCTGAACATTCAGTCTTAAAAATATTGAATATTTTTTTTTTAGATTTCAAATATTGTCGCGGTCAAACATATTGACAATGCCATTAATATGACCGGAAAATATTGTAGATTTACTGAAGTTTATTATGGTTACATGATTAATATACCATATAAACATTTTTTCATTAAATAATGTTTGGGTTGTAATTATTATAAATAAAATATACTGCCAATAAATTGATTACTTTCACCACAATAAAATATAAGTTGTATTATTAATATTTTTAATTAAATATTTGTAAAAATAAAGAGTAATTAGGAGATTGAGCTCACGCACACACATATATATATATTGACTCGTAAAACACATTAAACGGAGTTATATAAAATATGTTATCCCTTTTTTATTAGTAAATATTAAGAAGTTATTTTTAATTTTAAGAAATTTATAGAACAGGACAACCTCATATCTAATTTAACGACTATTGTGGTGACATTTAAAAATAAATGTGCATGGCCTGACACATGTAATTCTAGGGAAAAATCGATATTCTGTATATTATACAGTAGATAATATATTTATCTGCATAATTTTCTATATTATAAAAAAATATTAAGGTGGAGTCTATCTGAATTAAACTTTACTCAGGAATCTGTCTATTTCTTATTTAAGTCGGAAGATCTTGTAGTTTTTTTACCTCTTGCAGCTCAATGCAAATACACCTGTTTTAAAATAAAAATTTAGTTCCCAATCCTAGTACAAACGTTTTCAATCTAAGTTATTATAATAATACTTTGAAGACGATAAACTGAAAAAATAATTATAAATCAACAATGCCTTTCACATTTTCTTACACCGGTATGATAATAATATACATTCACCTTTCTCTTTACGTCACCGACAGACTGAGGAATTCTAAAGAATGAGCACAAGAGACGTGAAAACTATTTTGAAACTAATTTGATTTAACACAATATTTAAGCATCGCTAATAGTTAAAATGAATCAAAGATTTAAATACAATTTCAGTGGGCCCTTTTTAGTTTAGAAATAAACTTTACACATATTATGTAATTATTTATTAAAATTGTAATTATTTATACATTAATAATCATAATAAATTGTTAAATTTTTCGATATATTATTTTATATATGTATATATTACATATATATTATATATAAATATTTATATACAAACTCGGATTTATAACTATAATGATTATTAATCTCTCAAACGCATTTTAACTTTTATAAAATTATAGATCTCAGATAAATTCGTTTAAAGTATATAAAATTAAAATAAAAACATTCTCATGCGTCACACTATCATTTCATATTTTTGTATGTAAAAATAATGTTACAAACACACTTTAATGTTGATAAATTAAATCAATGCAGAAATTCTATGATGATAATGATAATAATAATAATAAACATAAATTGAGCATTTTATGTAAGCTATATACATATTAACTTGTCCTTTTTCCATAAATGGAATGTCGATAAACACAAAAAAATTGAAATATTGAAAATAAAAAATTAAGTAGTACAGATAAATAAATAATAAAATAGTTAAGAAATAGCTTTCTATTAGGTAACATTAACAAAAAAAATTAATGAAAATAACAAAACATACATTAAATTTATAACAAATATTCGTAAACAACTTTTAAATAGCAAATATCAATAATTTACGTTTAATTGTACTAATGTGAAAAACATGATTTTCATTTAAATAAATTGGTAGGAGATACAAAAATAAATATCAGAATTTCTGCTTGTTGAAAAAAAACAGTATTAATGCAAAATTATTGCAAAAATCACATCAACCTCAACAAATCACGTTATTAATCAAAAACATTGTATTTGTACATCTTAGGCATATTCACTTAACGTTAAATGTACTACTAAATTGTCTTATATAATATTAAAATAATAATTCCATCTTGCCTGAAAACGGATCTGATTTTGGCTTTAAAAAATGGGTTTTACGATACACATACAAAAAGTAAATAGCGTGTAAATTGACAGTGATAATTGTTTCGGGTTTGTAATTTATTAGAGTATTACGACAACTCGTCGAGCAAGACGTACGTACACGATTTCGGTAACGATTACATCTATATGTACAAGTCCCATCACAAGTTTGTTTTCTATGCGAATATTCTACACGACGTTAAATAGAAAAAAATAATACTTTATAAAAGGTCAGGCATAATCAGTTACGAATAAACCTCGGATATGATTTACGCGAATCCTGATCCAAAAATGCCTTTCGAATACTTTGAAGGTCTAATCGTAAATAAAAATTAATTTTCGCGTTCTCTTGAAAAAGGCACTATGAACCGTTGATTGTAATTATTTCTTATTACAATATTGAAATAAAGCAGCTGAAAAAATATTTAATAGTTAACTACAAAACGTAAGTACATCAGTACGACTGTAAAAAAACGCTATTAAGGAATGCAAATTTTTATAATTTGTCTAGAAAAAAAAGTTACGTTTGGATAACTAAATATTTCTCCTCTAACGTGTGCATTAGTGATGCGTTTGCGTGCGATAAGTTAACTAATGAGATATAATATACGTAAAAAAAATATATATTCAACAGGACCAAAATAGCAGTTAATTAATACGTCGGTAATGGTCACAGCTGCCGCCGCTAAAACTTCACAGCGAGAAAGTATTCCTCACACTTAAATACATCAACAACATTTTTAATAATATATCATATAAAATAAAAAATAAAAACAAATATATTTCATTTATAATTAGATTATTAATTATTCTATTATGAGATTGTATAAATATATATGTATATATATATATATTTACGTAAATATACATATATTTTTTTTAATATGATTCAACACGTAGAGTCGCTGCCGGCGGCGGTTACAGTTTGTTTCTTTTATGTAGCGACGAACGTTTCATATTTATTTTACACAATATAAATTCTGTAAGTTATCTACACATCGACGAAGAGTTTTCAGTTCTGACAACTTATATAAGGAAAATAATTTAATAATGCTTAAAGATACAATTGTACAATATTACTCTATATATCGATAATTTTTTAACAATATCAAACATTTAGATTTACACGGTAGCAACGAAAACAAATCTGATGAGTCGGTTTATAATTAAAGTAATTTTTAAATAATTGTTCCCTAAACATGTAATCGCGTCTGATATACAACTCATGTGCGTGATTGTAGTCAAAAGTGACAGTATTAGAAACCGATATCACAAAATGAAGTGCACAATTTATCTTTATCACAAAATTACATGAAATATAATCAAGGCGCCCGAAGAACGATCGGAAGACTTTCCAAATTATAATTTTGAACTAGTGAATAGTGTTTACGGGTGTGCCACTACGTATAAATAAAAACAAATTCATTACACACTGAAATTACAATGTTCTTCGATCTGTTTTACAATACTAAATAAAATACTATTGCAAAACGGCAATGTCAGTGACTGATTAAAAAAAAAAAATTCATTGCCTAAAGCGCACTTTACAACATGCCTAATAGAAACTCTAGTCCGTAAACTTATCGATTTATATAGCTTCGTTCGTCATGTTCGGATTTAGTCTTTAAAAAAATAACTCCCGACGGACGAGAATTACTCAGTAACAACTATTCGTCTATGCGGAATAACGACGACTCTCAACATTGCTCACAAAAATATATATATTGCTCGAAGATAATCATCACAATCGCGTCCAAAGTCATATTTTATGTCATTCGACACTAGAGGGACCGTTCAGGGGATCGGAGAAGCCGGCGAACATCCCCGGGTTGTTGACGGAGCAGTAGGTGGTAGTGGTGACTTGGTCGACGTTCGCGAAGCAATTTCCTGTCCGTTCAGAGTCACTTTTAACGTTCGATTCGCACAGAGAGTAACGAGCGTGCGTGTCCCACATGTTCGGTATTTCACTTTGCACTAGTCTCTGGGAGCCGCTGGAGCTGTCCACCTTGGACAGCGGACTGAACTGTCCGAGGTTCCAATTGCCGTGGAGATGTTTGGGGGCCGACTGAACGCTGCCGGGGCTGGGCTGCCGGCCCACGGGAGAGGCCTCCTGCCGGTTCATGGGACTGAAGTGGCCGAGGTTCCACGCCGACTTGGGCGGAGGCGGCCCGGGGGTCTCGGGGCTGGGCTGCGGCGCGGGCGAAGTCTCCGGCCTTGGCATCGGACTGAAGTGCCCTAAGCTCCAGTGGCCAGACTTGACGCCAGACATCGCCGTCTCCGGACTGGGAACCGCCGCAGGCGACGATTCGGCTCTCGCCATGGGGCTGAAGCGATCCAAGTTCCACTGGCCGGACGGTTTACCGGAAGACGTGACCTGACTCGCGTCCGGACTGGGCTGCGCGGCATTGGACTGCATCGGGCTAAATCTTTCCAAGTTCCAATTGCCCGGACCGGTTCTGGAGGCAACTTGACCTGTCTCGGGGCTCGGTTGACTGGAGCACGCAGACTCGTGCCTCAAGACCGGACTGAACTTCTCCAAGTTCCAGCCTCCCTGTCCCTGCTGAGACGCCTTGGGAACGGACTGCCCGACGTCGGGACTGGCGTTAGACGGATACGGACTGCGCTGCGAAGAATACGGGCTGTTGTCGTGTCTGCCAACGGACGGACTGAAATGACCAAAATTCCAAGACGCGCTCGGCTTCTGCATGTCCTGTTTGTTATTATTCACGACCGGACTTCCCGCGTCGGGACTCGGATGCGTCGAAGTCGGCCCGTCCTGCTTCGCGGCGGGACTGTATCGCCCGAAGTTCCAGTTGCTGGAGCTCTTCGCGACGTCCTGTCTGGAGTCGGAGTCGTACTGATTGGAGCCGCTCGCGACTTCGGAGGCGCCGGCTCGAGCGACGGGGCTGTAGTCCTGCATGTGATTGCTCCTAGGGGTGGAGACGGAACTGGACGATCGCTGCGGAGAGAACTGTTCGTGCGCCGAAGTCGATCCCTTGTTGACGACCGGACTGGAGGACTGCTGAGGTGAAAACTGCTCCGATCCCTTGTTGGCGGCGGGACTGACCCCCAGGCTCCGAGGGGAGTCGTCCTGTTCGACGGATCTCACGGAAGCGGTCGCTTGAGTCAGAGCAGGACTGCTGACAGCCGAAGCTGGACTCTTGATGCTAGTTTCGTCCTTCTCTGACTCGGACGCGACGCCTTCGTCTTTAGGACTCTTCAGATCATCCTCTTTGATAGAATTTTTACCATCTTCGTTCGCGTTCTTGTCCGCCTTTTTCTTTTCCGCCAGCTTCTGTTTGTTCTTCTTCTTCTCTGCCAGCTCGTCTTCTTTCTTCTTTTTCTTCACGGGATCGAAGCTGTCTTTCAAGTCGTCCAGGTCTTTTCCGACGTACAACCTCTTCATTCCTCTAGGGAGAGCTCGACAAGAAGCCAAATTGACAGATTCTAAATTCGGACATTTGAGCAATATCCTCTTGACGGGATCGAACGACACTGAAGAACCGCAAAGATTCAGTATCCTAAAACGAACAAACATTGATAAAACACAGCAAACGTATTGATACAATATTTGATGGGATGCGAACATACTTGAGAACGCTGTTCGATCCCTTCTCCGCCAATGCGTCCACCGCGGCGTCCAGAGGTCGCGCGGCCGTAGACCAGGCGAGATCCACTTCCAACAAACTGTGAGACCATTTTTCGCATATCAATTCCAAACAGGACGAAGAAGAGCGGGTGACGCAACAACCTGGTGGGAAAGAGCGATTTGCATGAAAACATCCCCCAACTGAAACGAATTGCATAAAAATATTTATAATACCGCTAAGAAATAGATGCTGAAGATCCCAAGCAGGCACTTTGATAAGGCCAGAATCGGTAATTCTGATACATCCGCGTACGTCCAAAAGCCGCAAGCAGTTGGACGTCTTGAGAAGTCGTCCCAGCGCTTCATCATCGACCAGTTTGTAGTCGGTCGACGGACAAGCCACGGATAGTTCTTCCAACAGAGGAAAACCCGGCGACTCGACCTTAAATTGGGAAATACACAAAAATGAAACACTGTCCATAGATGCGGTAGATTCAAAGCGTCAACCCGCATGCACGGTTGATCGACTATAAACACGAGCACGCGTAACGGCTGAGTCGATCGCCATCAACCGTACATGCGGTTGACGTTTTGAATCTACCGCATGTATGGACGGCACGCCACTGATATATATATATATATATATATATATATATATATATATATTAAATACTCTACAGCAGTGATGAGCAACCTGAAGCCCACGAGCAGTTGCTCTGCGACCCGCCAAGACTTTTTAAAAGTATAAATACCAATAGACATCTAAAGCAAAACATCAAAATCGCTGGCGTACCATAACGTGTTCGTCGCCGTTCAGAGCTACACAAACAGTTATGCATTACTTTAAGTACAAAAACTAGCCGTTATGCATTACTTTCACGGGCTCGTCCTGCAGTTAGTATGTTTTATATTTATTCATGGTTCTCTGAAACTCATATTGTTTAATCCTCGAAATATAGACATACAACTATTTTTTGTATGTATAAAATACTGTTTTTAAAGAATATAATATCAAGTTATTCTTCAAAATTAAAAGAATTTTAAATTAAATGAATTGCAAAAAAGTCTGAAGTGACAACGAAATATTTTTAAAATTTAAAATTAATTCATTGCCGCTCGGCTCGATACAACAGTTTGTGCAAGTTATATTGTTAGTCAAATTTTAGTAAAAATAATGGAACCATTTTCTGATGGAGAATTAATAAAAGAATGTTTACAAGCCGTAACCGATGTTGCTTTTCCAGATAAAATAGAAACAATCTCGCAAATAATATAGAATTAAATTTAAAGCTTTGTATGAAAGCATTAGCAACACAGCACAATTTGCTG
Organism: Plectrocnemia conspersa; assembly: GCF_051122295.1. Classification (NCBI taxonomy): domain Eukaryota; kingdom Metazoa; phylum Arthropoda; class Insecta; order Trichoptera; family Polycentropodidae; genus Plectrocnemia; species Plectrocnemia conspersa. The sequence goes on from NW_028277168.1 coordinate 18,136,958, forward strand.
TTTTTCGAGAGGAACGGACACCAGTGTTAATTTAATCGAAGAACTAGCATCCTCGGTCCCATTGAAAATAAATACCACCAGTATGAAGAATTAAGTGTAATATATTATGAAGGATTAAGTGTTTTGTGCTGATTTAATATCCCAATAGACTGATAGTTAAGTCGCGGTAAAATGTTAAAACGGACGTACGATTTAAAAAATGAAATGAAATTGTTTTTAGAGACGAAGGAATACTCCTTTTCAGGATTTAATGACAAAGAATGGATGTGTGATTTTGCTTTTTGTGTTGATATTATACAGCATTTGAATAATTTAAATGTAGACTTTCAAGGACAAAATAAACTGCACAATCAAATGTTTAATAATGTAAGAGCTTTTGAAGCTAAACTTAAATTACAGTATCAGTAACTGGAATCCAATAATATGGCACATTTTCTGACGTTAACAATAGAAAATCTATCTAATACAAAAAAATATATGGAAGAATAAGATACAAAAGCTTAGACAAGAATTTGATTCTCGGTTCAAAATGTTTATTTTAATATATTTTTATCACTTTTCAAAGAAGACCTTAAAAAAACGCATGAATAATTTCTTCTTGATTTTTACAAACAGTATTTCCTATCAGTAAACTTACCATTGGTAACTAACCATGTTTGGCAAATAATAAGTTTATATGGAAGTACATCAGTACATCAAAATAAAAATTATTAAACACGAGCAGCAAAATCCTTGGCGATGAAAGGTTAAAAATTTGCATTCGAGTTGGAATAACTTCGATACCAGCGGGTATTGAAAAAATTGTTGATCAAAAACAATACCAATCGTCTCATTAATATTTTGATGTTTTAATTCTTTATGTCGTATTATATAATAGTTTTATTTGTAAATATGTCATATTTTTTAATTAGTTTATAAAATCTAATAAAAAATGAACAGCATGTTTTGTTTAATGTTATATTTTTTATTTTAGATAAAAATATTACTCGGTTTTTTGTTAAGAGTTATGGACCGTGTGGCTTCTCAGGTTTTTGGTTGGGGCCCGTTGCGGAAAAAGTTTGCTCACCATTGCTCTACAGTGAAGGTTCTTGGCCTTAGTAATTTATGTACCACCTAGATAATCTCGAAAGCGATTACTCTGATTTAAATTTTATGATTAGTTGTCAAAATATTATAATATACATATATATATATATATGAAGATTATAGACATGGTGCATATTTAATTAATTTAAAAGTTTAGTTTAGTTTAGGTAATAATTATGATTTTTGTAAGGAAGTATTCTATACAAAAATCACCAAAAATTTATATTGCTTGTCATCAGTTTATTGTTATCATAATTTTATTATCACATAAACTAAATGATCAGAATTTAAATCAACTTTGGTTCAGAATAAAAATCTAATATCGCTCAGAATTTTATCGACAGCTTAGTCATAATTATATTATTCAGGGTCAGAATGAAAATATAGGATGATCATAATTAAAATATTGGATGTGAAATAACACTATATATAGCACCCGTCAAATGGATGGGTTTCTGATTTGAGTTGTATAGGACAGTATTTTTTCTGGGTTTTTTTACGATCTTTTTTATTTGAACAATGCAAACACTATTTTTATTTTCAGAAACTTAATATTTATAAAAATGTGGTCAATATATACCTATTTTTAATGACACCTGTCAAATTGACGGATTTATGCCTATAAATCTAGTGTTAAAAAAAGTGACTGGATTATTGCACAAACGAAAATTGCACTCACGAAAATGTTTGATTGTCAAATATATTTTACTTTTAATTACAACTGCTTTGCATTCTTCTATATTTTTAAGTAAAAATTTAGGAAATGAAAGTGTATCATACCAACGTAAATAACTAATATAATTGAAAATAAAATAATATAAACAGCTGTTATACATACACACATTATGTTTAATATATATTGACATATTCTTAAATATACACATGTGTACATTGATCATCTATGATGGGAATTTTTGTTGTTTGAAATTTTCGCTGTGCACAATAATCAGACCAAAACGATTTTTTAAGAAGTAAAAATTTGGCAATAGATACATAGATTCCCAGTTTCTACACGTTCAATTCACATTGAATAACTTGAATCATGTATAAAGATTAGATTTTGGGAGGAAAATAAAAAACATATCTTCATTTATACAAAATTATAACGGTGGTTTTAGGAGATTCAGCAAAACAAGTTAGTGTTGAAAGGGCTTTCTCTGGCTTAAAGTTTATTTTGCGAGACAATAGAAATAATTTAAATGAAAATACATTGGAGGAAACTTGCATATTTTTAATTATAAATATATATACCTAGGAACCCCACCCCCTATACTTCAACCGTGAATATACGAATTTGCTTTGTTTACATTGTTTCGTTGAATAAAATATGTTGTTATCATATATTCTAATTATTATATATAATTATACCAATTAATAGTTTGCTTATAGTAAACAATAGAAGAAATAAAATATGGTAGAAAATTAGTTTTTAATACAACTAAAAACATTTAAAAAGGATCACTTGGAGCTGAACTGAAAACCGAGAGTGGTAAAAACCGATATTTATTCTGGTTCGAATAATGGTTCGATGCCCTGATTCTGACCTTTTAATATATAATAAATTACAACCACAACTGTATTAAAATTCTGACCTGAAAATACGAGTTAAATTAAATTGCTTGATTTTTACGTAAATTACATTTTTATTAATGAGTTAAATTTAATTTTCCCCCATAAATCAGTCGGTACTAATAAATAAAAGGAAGTATGCAACGATAAAAACCTGTTCCTGAGCAGTGGCAGTGGCGAGCACAACTTGAGAGTTGGTTATTCGAAGAACCCTAAGTTTGGGACAGCCTTTCTGCAAACGTTCCAGGGGTATCGTCGCCGGGTGGCTCACTGCCGCCAAATTCGATAAGTCTAGCAACTCTAGATTAGGACAGTGCATCTGCAAATACGACGGCGTTAGTTCAGCGTCAGCGTCAGAGACGGAGAGTCGAAAATGCGAAAATAGACACGTACTGCGATGGAGAGTAAGATGGCTGGTAAACCGGTGAGTTTGTTGTTGGCCAGCGTCAGGTGAGTCAATCGGCCTCCCATTATCTGAGACACCTGTGTAAGACTAGATATGGAGAGGCAGCTCGCCGACGATCCCGTCTCGGACTGGAGAAAATCGAAAGCACGGTTAGAAAGGGGTCTGGAGCGGGTCTCGCGGTCGTAGTATAGTGTCTCACGGTCGAGCTCAGGTCGATTCTGGCGAGCTTTTGAAGGCCGCGCGCCAACTCGTGCAGTTGATCGCCGGTCAGGCGCTTCCAGCCGGAGAGGTTGAGCTCTCGGAGGCACGGACAGGATTGGACGATGGCAGTTATCGCCCAAGCCAGGTTCGAGACTTTCCAGTTGCCTGAAAACGATAAATGTGGATAGAGATGGGAGGACGGACGGAGGATTCGAGGGGGCTCACCTAGGTTGAGCTGCTGGCACATGGAGAGCCTGTTCTCGAGCAGCCACACCAGGCGGTGGTCCGTTTTCCACTTGTCTCTGGTGTGGTGCGAGAGCTCGACGGCGCTCCACAGCGCCGGCATCTTGCTCACGGCGTTCCACAGCTTGCAGACGCCGCCGAAGTTGACGAGGGCCGGCAGGGATCCCTCGGAGGAGACGACGCGCTTGAAGACGGCGAAGAGGAGCTCCTCGGGGATCAGCGCACCCCACGGGCTCTGGGGGATTGGCGCCGGCTCGGGGACCGGCGGGTCGACTTTAGGGGCGACAGAGCGGCGGCCGGCTTTACCGCGGTCGCGGGGCCTCGGCGGCCGGGGGCGAGGGACGCGCTGCTTGGCGGCGGGAGGAGGCGCCGGCGAGGGGTCGTACTCTTCGCCGGAGCTGGAGCGGCTGGCCGGCGAGGCGTTCCTCTTGCGCTTGGCGTCGCCGGGCGCGGGGGCTGGGGCGCCGACTATGGGAGCGGGAGCGGGAGCGGGGGCGGCGCCGGCGCCCCTCGGCTTCCTCGCGAGCAGGCTCACCTGGACGCGCGGACAGGCCTTGCGGATCTTGATCTTGATGGCGTTGGCGTCGTCGGAGATCTGGCTGAGGTAGGTGTCGGAGGCGGCGGCGGCCGCGGTGGCCGCGGCGAGGCGCTTCGAGGGCTGCTTCCGCTCGCGGCGCATCCCCATCATGGAACGCGGCTTGCCGGACTTGGGGGCTTCGGCGGTCGGGGCCGCGCGCCGCATCATCGTGAGGTCCTTGCCGCCGCGGCGCCGCTCGTCCGCCTCTGACGGCTCCCGGGCCCCTCCGGAGCGCTTGCGGCCCTTCGGCGGGGCGCCGCCCCCGGGCGCCTCCGCCATCTCAGGTGATCTCCGTCATCTCGATGGCGGGCCTCATTCCGGGCCGAGTCGGGGGCGGGGCGAGTCGGGGGCGCCGTCGGAGCTCCCTGCCCTGACCTCGTTTAGGGCCGGACGGCGGCCGACAGCGAGGGGAGGCGGGGGCGGGCGGGGGACGGGGGACGGGGGACGGCTCGCGACGCGGCAGTGGCGATCTCCTTCGACGCGCGTCACCGCCGCCGTGCGACTCCCACCGCTGCGCGCGCACTCTGCGCTCCACACCGACCTACTCGCGTACAATACATACGCTCTTATAACACAATAAACAAAATACTACTTTTCACACAGCGTTAAATTACCGAACGCCAGAGTGTCCAAAACGCTCACATTTATTTCATATTAAAATAGAACACAAGGACAGGGTGATCCAATTCGAGTATCCTAATTTTGCAGCGCTGTAAATCAGACAGCTGTCAATAATCACGCGTGTTCAGGTTGCAACAACACATTTTCGAAATGGATCGCTTTACCACCGCTCAACGCGTTAAAACAATTCTGTACGAAGTGTGTAGATCGAAATATACGGGAAGAGCAATTTCATCGTCTTACTGAGCGAACAATTCACCCCGTAGTGAAAACAAATACTGGAAGCGTTGGACGTAGGGTAAGGTTTGTGCGTCATCATTGCGCCAATTCAGACCATGGACAGCGAACAATTTACGCAGATTGGGTGTTAGAGCAGCAGGAAGTTGATACTGATTTTTCAAACAAAATCTTCTTCTCTGATAAGGCACATTTCCACCACTCTGGGTATGTTAATAAACAAAATTGCCGCATATGGGGCGAAGGAAATCCTCATATGATTCACGAATAACTATTACATGCTCTAAGCGACTGGTGAGCATTGTGGTCAGGCGGCGTCATTGGGACTTACTTTTTAGAAAACGACGATGGTCGGACTGTAACAGTTAACGGTGAGCGCTATAGGCGTATGATAACCGATTATTTTTGGCACGAAATCGAAGGTATTGATATAAAAGACATGTGGTTCCAACAAGACGGCGCAACTTGCCACACGTCGGGTGCAACGTTGGATGCTTTACGTGTAAAGTTCCCGAGTTGCATTATTTTACGTTTTGGTGATGTCAACTGGCCGCCAACATCGTGCGATTTAACGCCGTTGGATTTTTTTGTGGGGTTACGCTAAAAATCGTGTCTATACCGACAAACCAGAAACGTTGGAGCACCTAAAACCAACATCAGCCAAGTTATAGCTGAGATACCACCCGAAATGTACGAAAAAGTTATCGAAAGGATCGGCTGGTGCAAAAAGTCCAGAGGCAGTCATTAAATTGCTATTATTTTCCATAAAAATTTAAATTCATCAAATGTTCTCCATGTGCCATAATTTTGCTTATTAATATACCCAGAAAGATAGAAATATGCTTCATCAGTGAAGAAAATTTTGTTTAGAAAATCAACATCAACTTGCTGCTGCTCTAACGCCCAATATGCGTAAATTCTTCGCAGTCCATGGTCTCAGGGCTTTATTTTTTGTGTTTTTTGAATTTTATACCAATGTAGGTGCAAGTTCAGATGAACAATTCGTAAAAGCCTAAAATTCAACTATTCCGGGTCTTTGACCCCACTTTCACTTACAGCAACAGAACTCTCGACCAAACGGGCACCACGATGATACACAAGCCATACTATGTCCAACGCGTTCAGTCTTTTCAATTTTTTTTAACTACTTTGCTTATTGTTCGCTCAGTAGGACGATGAAATTGATCTTCCCGTAAATTTCGAATCGTACGGAATTGCTATTTCTGTGGAACAGTAGAACGATTTTAGCGCGGTGAGTGGTATTTAAGCGATCCATTTCTTAAATGTGTTGTTACAAACTAACATTGACACTGAACACGCTTGATTATTAACAGCTGTCTGACTTACAGTGCTTCCGGCATAGGAAGCTTAATTTGGATCAACCTGTATTAGCACGAGCACAATAGATCAGTGGTGCGAGTCGATGACTAACACCTGGAAATGAAGCCCAATATTTTTTCAATTTATATTGTTTCTGAAAGATCGGAATTAGTGATTATTACAATTTTTATTCGATCGATCAACACAGAAAAGGTTTCCTAGGTTTTTCTAATCTCGCGGTGAATATCATTACGATTATTTAAAATCAAGTACTTCGTGTATAGTATTGTAGGGAATCATACACAAAAGCACAAGATAGATCATCGTTTAACAATAGCAAATTCAAACCAAATTTTGATCAATAGGAGAGCGCAAAAACAATTATCACTTCTCAGAAGTCAAACATTCACGTCAAAAACAATAAAATCGTGTCAGCGTCGTTGCAGTTTGACGATATGCTTCTTTCGGTTCTTACGCAGTGATATTATTACAAAAAGTTTTAATATAAACGCAAGATAACCGACCATTACCACTGTGACAACACGATTTTATTGCTTTTGACGTTAGTGGAGTGGAGGCATTTTTTAAATCGAAATATTAAAAAACGACCACTAACTGGCCAAGTTTTGCCCCCCCCCCCTGAAAAAGCTAAAAATATGTCACTGGTTTTATCTTAAGATAGCAGACGGCATCTTTTTATTGCTTTTGATGTGGACATTTCACTCCTGCTTCATTATAAGTCGTAATATCGTTATAAAAAGTCTTAATATGAATGCTAGATAGCTGAGCGTTCCCAATGCGACGGCGATGGTACGATTTTATTGTTTTTGACGTGAATTCTAAACAGGGGCGTGATACACATATCACGCCCCTGTTTAGAATTCGCGTCAAGCATGGGTATTTTCCTTCTATTTAAATTTGGCTTAAAATACATGTAATTGAATGAAATTAGAATATTAAAAACACTACCACTGACTGGCTCCATCTCCAAAAATGATAGTGATGCCGGAGACCATCAGTAGTTAAATCGCGACAGTTTACTCGTCTTAGGAAGGAGGCCTGGCCTAGCGCCTCTATGCAGGCGCGAAAGCCAGGCTAGGTAATATCCTGAGCTTGATGCGATCGTGGGAGGAGGGCGTGAGCCCAAAGATCTTTCACCACTGACTGGCCAACTTTTGACCCTCCCCACCCCCTGGAAAAACTGAAAGTACTTGAAGCAGCCTTTCCAATTCAATCGTTAGATTTTTAGTCTAGTCACATACGAACTGTTAAAAACTAACATAAAACTTGTATGGTCTAGAGATTCAACGAAAATCACAGAATGAATAATCCTTCTATGCAGAGGCGGCCGGTGAAGCGTTGCATCTCAGTTGCACGGTCGCAGAGTGAGAAAGGTGACTCTTTCACTGTCACACGCACGCACCAGCATGGTCTTTTGCGATTGTGCGACTGAAACACAACGCCGGCCGCCTCTGCTTAAGTTAAGTGACGACAGGAGACAAGGGCATGCGGACCGCATGCCCTTGTTTCTCACTCACTCTCGTCACTTAGCGCGCGAGCGATCGAGAGGGAAAGTATCCCACCGCCAGCGCCTGATCTACCTATTTATGTGTAGAATTACGTACAAATATCAATAATATTAATAATAAACAGAAATAAAATATAAAAATAAATTAAGCACGGCTATCAAATATTAAAAATGTCAAATAATCAATAAAAATAAATCAGAAAGCAATTTAAAAATACACATCAATTTATATAAACTGTTGTAACGTAGTAAACTTAATTAAACGTGTATAAACATTGGTATTGCGCAATAACTATATATAATAAGTAAGCCCTAGGGGTAGTTGACCTCGCGGCCAATGAGACTCTTGTGGGAATCTAGATGGACTTTTTATTAAGTTATATTTACATTCGACTATGGACGATTACGGCGTGACGTTTCTCGCGATGAAGGTGGTGCAGGTGGTGATGTCTCAGGGCTCTTGTGGCTGCGTGCGGCGAATGTTTTGGGAGCTCCAGGAGTGATCTTCTGGACTGTCGGTGAGGGCGCGTGGCTGGTTCCTCCGGATGGCTGCTGGTAGATCTTCTCTCTCTGGCTGGGTAGATCGTTTGCGTCTCTTTGCTGTCTCCGTCCGTCTCTTGTCTGGTGCCTCAGCCCTTCTTTTTATGTGGACCTATTTATGTGGTCGCCACAAAGGTACAAAATATCTTACTTTAATTTTTTTTAAATATCCCATTGCTTACTGATCTAGAGATTGATTGTGATTTTTTAAATATTTTTTATGTGTTTATGAAGTTTTTGGTTCAAATAAATTTTCCAAATGATAATTTTTCTTGAGAAAAATCTATGTTGTTTTCCAATACACCTAAAATTTTGCTTACGTTTAAAATTTATAATTTAAAAAATCACAATTGCGTAAATGTAAATTTAATGTCTTTTGTATGCAAAACAAAAGCCGCGTAGCGAACGCACGTACAACGTTACGTCTGGCGCTCGTTTCGCTCGAGCGCGGATTCGTTGTAGGCGAAGCCGCTAGGTGGCAGCGGCGGGTAATTTAGAGAAATTCGATAGCCGCGGCGTTTATTTATTTCCTCGATGCGCCCCGCCCCGCACCCCCGCGCCCTCGACGCGCTTTTCCGAACGGACGCACGCACGGTGAGCCGCCTCGCCTCTTTACTTCTTACTTTACTTCCTCTATTTATACCGACTATTCTCGGCGATGACGCTTTCCCGAACGTCTCTTCGCGGGATCGCCGTCGCTTTTCCGAGAACGCGCTTATCGCTCACCGATCAGCGGAGACAAAGGCCTCTACGGTGCGAGTTTGACGTTTCGTAGACCGGCGTTACGGCGCTACGGCGCTACGACGCTACGGCGCCGGTGAGCTTTTGGATGACGAAGAACGATCGTAGTTTATTATTTGCGCGATCGGAAATTGTTGTTTACGCCTTTTAAATTGCACAATCTGCACGCCCACTTCGATCGAAATACACGGGAGGTGCATATTACGTTCTTTACGATCGTTGACGTAATCCTAAACGTTTTTAGATTATTATACTATTTCTCATAAATTGATGCGTTAGATATCGATATAATATGTACGTATAAACGCACGCACTCTGAAAGGCATCAATATTAAGGCATTCAACGCCCGAACGATGTTAATAAAACAACGGCTAAATTACGTATTACGTAACTGTGATTTTGTTGTAGTGTAAATATAAATTAAGTTTAATTACAATCTGAATATTTAATGAAATTAATATGGAGTGACCTGTAGTTTTAATTATTATTATTATCTTTTACATAAAATAAGCTGGTAGTAAATTAATTAAACGATCAAATATTTTTTGGATTATCACTGTTTCAAATCATTACAGCAATCGCGGCGGAATATATTTTTAAAATTAATTGTATAATACATGTCTGTTTCACAAGAGAGGAATCTAAAAGTTACCTAGGGCTATATAAAACAGTAGAAATTAATTTGTGGAATAAATATTCGATTCATTGTATAAATTTCATCGTTTCTTCAGTATATCTAATTTAATATCTTTACCGAGCATTAACATTATTCGATTATGGGTCGGTTTTATTACTTCTGTGTGGTGTTATTATAAATAGAACCAATCATAAATCGATACCAATTAAATTCATGTTTTAATTTCAGAGGTAGAACTGAAAAAAATTGTAATAATGTAATTAAAAAAACTGTTCGATAATGCTTAAAATTATTAAGGAGTGTTATTATTATATGTTTGTATACATAACCGAGCTAGGAAATATTACGTTAAATTAAGTATGATATATTACGTGACATTTTACCTCGTAATATTAATGCGTATATAATTGTTTAAAAGGGCGGGCCCGGATTGATTATTTGTTGGACCGTCGAAGGGCCAAATCTATAGTCAGAAAATAATATGGGGTGGTTTTCTGAAGCAGTAACGTACTAATATTTTTATGAAAGGATAATTTTTTTAAGAAAGTTAAGAAATCTATTGTACTCCAATTTCTGTCAATTTTTTTTGTATTGGGAAAGTGATTGAGTGTTCCTTCTCTAAGATTTTTAGAAAAAAGTAGCAATTTGGCCGTAAATGCTTTCAAAAAACTAAACACTTCATACACCAATGTCTAATTTATCCTTGTAAATTAATATTTAATTCAATAAACTTATTTATCATATAAACCGAAAAACAAAAATCATTCAGTCTAGAAGTTTGTGTCAGTTCAGGATAATTATTTATTTTCTCTTCAATTTCTAAAATAGAATGATATTTTCCTTTAATTCCCATACATGATTAAAAAAACGGTCCAGGCTCAACCAAATGTGAGTAATACTAATATGAAATGTCTGTATGTTCAGATTCAACATCAACCAAAAATGATGATTGTCTTTTAATAAAGTTCACAACAGTAGTCACAACTTTTACTATATGATTAATTTTTTTTTATAAAACTTCTAAAACTTTTTATAAAAATTCTGGTGAATTATGCCGTGAAAAAATACAATTTTTATTTTATTTGGATCGATTGATTTGACTTGATCATTGATTCTTTTTACAGTTAGATTTAGGATATATTTTATTATATTGATAATATTTTCATGTATTACCGTCAAGCAATAAATCTTCGCCTGTAGTATCTCTCATTGTTAAGTATTGTCAGCTTACTGATTCTTAAATTATTTCAAATATGTCGTTATTTCTTTTATAAATATTGCAACTTGATCAGTATCCCTGATATCAGTACTTTCACCCAAAGCTAATGCGAAAGAAACACACTTTTGATCACTTTTTTGTCATTGAAATAATAAATTTTGTGAAATAGCATTGAATCGTTTTGTAATTGTTTTTCTAAGTAATCTTATGCATTTGAAAAGCTTCTTTTGGTCGGGACATAACAACTCTGCTGTATCAATATTGCAATCTCTAATAAATTCCTCTTCTGATAATGATTTTTTGGCCTTAAACTAACCTTAGCTATGTCAGAGTTATAAATGTCTTGTGTTGTTTCTGTAAATTATATTCCAATTTTAAATTTTCATCTCTTTGATTTATGTTTCTCGATGTTTCGATTAAAAGTGTATCCTTAAATTATAGTCTGAAAACAGATTTAGTCTCTATATTCCAAACATAAAACATTATTACTGTAAAATAAATAAATTACTTAATTATTATAGTATTACCGTTGAAAATAGTGGTCTATGTATTTATATCATACTTTGTCTGATCGTGCAACTGATGCCGGAAGATCGGAAAGTATATTGTAATTTAATGAAATAAAATAGTTATTAACTATAACAAGTCTATTGAACAGGTTAGGTGCTCGCGAGCATTGGTCAGATCCGTGAACACCCCATGGATAATGTTCTAATCAACGCTCGCTCACACCTACCTGTCCAAAAGTTGCACCATAAGAGAATAAAAATACCTGTTAATAAAATTTATACATCGTCATATTTATAGATAACGTATTGCCGTTAAAAATAGTATACGATTTTTTTTAAATAATCAAATGACATTTGGCTAGTTACGAAAAACACCACCGGAGCGCTACTGTCGCACCCAGCCTGTCCAACAGTTACACCATAAGAGATTAAAAATTGACCATACACCCACTATATAATACCAACTAATAAAATTTGTACGTCGTCATATTTATAGTTTTAGACTTTTTTGGCATTCTAAATGAAGATGAATGTCACCGTAGTTAATTATGGGCTTATTTTATACAATCAAATGACATTTGGTCTAGTTACGAAAAACTCCACCAGAGCGCTACTGTATACGAAATAAGCAAAATAACTTCTGCCCAATTCATGCATTCGGCAGATAATTTGCCTAGTTCGTGAATAAAGCAACGGGCTTGAACTTTTCATGAATTAGACAAATTTTTGTCTATTTCACGCAATAAGCGATTTCACAATTTGCATATATAAATATTTGTTTATCCCACGTTAATTTAAAAAAAAGCTTTTTCAACAAGGGATCGATAATTATCACAATAAATACATTTATCTTTTTCTATTATATGAAACAGTTACTCTTATTGCACATTAATTAAAATCTCTATCAAGTTAATAAATTACATTTTTTTGCAATAATAATAAAGAACTATAAATCCAATTATTAGTACAAATAAAAGTAAAATATCCAAACTAAAATAACTTTTTCGGGATTAATGACTTTCGCAACAAGTTAGACGTCGGAAGAGCTATTCGATGTATAAATGTATACCGATGCGTAAGTGATTTGTAATCGATTGGTGATGTGACGAAGTATCATATCGTTTTTATATTATAATACTACTCCTTCGAGGAAGTTTGAACGAATGGAAGAAAATGCTATTATTGTTTAGCCAATATTGTTATGCCAATCGTATTATTGTTTAGCTTCACTACAATTATTACTTTTCATAGACATAAAACATCATAAAACTTTCGGGAGGAAGTGGAATGTGTTTAACTTTGATAATAAATCAGCGATTTGTGTTCTTTATCTTTAACCCAAACCAATCTTGTTAGAATAACACCGCTATTATGACTTACTTAGACGATTTTATGACGTCTGATTTTGTTATGATCCAATTCGAATCCTGTGCTCTTTATTAACTTTATTAACCCATTACCTGCCAGATTTTTTCCCGTTCTTTTTTCGTCCCGTTCGTTTTGGTATATATGTACGTATATGTAAATATATTCTCACAATGATAATCATAAATATATTCCCACAATACTTCTTCAAAATTCAAGCAAAGGTATGGGTTCGTTAAAAAGACAGTATAGGGCATATGTGTTAAATCGATAATAAATTTGAAAATACCATTTTTTCTCACGAATTTTTAACCGATATTTATTTATGCTCCAATCTAGCTTATCCACACCTCCCATAGCTGTTTAAACAGTGAGGATGCGGGATTTTTACGTGTTTATTTTTAGTTTCTGACCATCTACTTACTTTTTCTAATGAAATACCTTTGATTCGATACTATTTTAACACAATTTCCATACCACAGAAAATATGTAGTTCATAAACATCAATCCTATTGTCAAATTCACAACGAATTTTTTTTTTCATAATCTTGTAATATTTTATTGAATATATGGCACTGTTTCAGTAGCAATAATATTTTTATCTCTTAACATTTTATCAACTTAAAATTGGTAAAAAAATTATCGAAATAGAAGGAATTGTTGGATGGATTATCAATTTTAGCAATTTTTCTTTGCTTTGTAATCTTTCTCTTGTCTGAAAGAGATGCGGCATTCGAGAACTTAAAATGTATTATATGCTGATGACCTGAAAGTGTTTCATAGTATTCGTGCAAGTGCGGATTCGTTGTCTGTACAAAAAGATCTGAAGTCGCTCGGATTCTATTACAACCGATGGAAAACATTCGCAATTTTAATACATTCCAGCAGCTTGTCTTACTACTCTTTGATGATTTTGTATAGCTTATTAGTCAAACTTGTAAATTACGCTGGTGTAGAAATTTTACGATCCCAAGAGTGCCTTAGTTGGTTATTTCCGTGAATGATCGAAAGCACGCATTTATAGAATTCTGCGCTGAATCTTAGCAGAGGCGGACGCGCTTATTGTTCCGCGTCATTTTTGACTGTCATGACATCTTGATTCTTGATTCCTGACCCCAGATCGACCTGTTTCGTTCGCTGACCGGTCGTTTGCGGCGTTTGCGGTTAACTCGATTACCAGCTCTTTTGTTGGCCGATTGTTTGTGATTTAATGCGGCAATTTACGATACGACGGAATTGGTCTGAATTGGTAATCATTACACTTTGACCAGATGCTGCACACGATACTCCGTGTCCTAGAGTATCTCGATTAATCAATTCTGCGGCGGACCGATTTGAAGAGGATCGAATCATCGCTTGATCTAACATCGTACAATGACGAGTGTTACTATGCCGAGAAAATCTGAAGAAAAGTGTCACGACTTCATCTTGAACTAAATAATATATAGACATAAAAGATAATTTGTACATCCATTTTTGTTTTCGTTTGAATTTAAATGTTGCGATCCGAAACGCCGATACGTAAATTAGGCATGCATTAAATTTTTTGCATTATATCTCTTAAATGCGTCGTTTCATTTAGATAACGGCTTTAGTCACGATAATACAATTCGATGAATTTAAACATAATGAGATCTTAATCATAACAATTTATAATACGTACTTTTCTCATACCCTTGCTGTGTGAATAAAAACCGATGAGAAAGTTTGCGAATATGTTGCAGTGGAAACACTCGTCACCGAGTGTTCCCACTGCAACAGCGCCGACACGATTTTATTGCTTTTGATGTAAATTTTTGACTTCTGAGAAATACAAAATATGAGTGGTTCTGAAATATTTTTTTCCATCTCACTTATATTTCATCACAAAATTGAATTTTGACTGTGGACTTTAAAATTTATAAAAAAATGAAGAAGAGTACTTAAAAGCAGTATATATTAAACATCTTTATATACCCATAGAAAATATTATCATAAATATTCATGAATTCCTATTATGTTGTTTAAAATCAACATATTAAATGAGACCAATAATTCACTTCAGTGACTCATATTTTTCATAAAATTTCTGGTAAATCAATATTGTCATCGATGTGTGTTTCGTGGGTAAAAATCTTACGAAGCTCTGATATCTACATTAAATTGGTTTACTATATTTTATATATACTATGAAATGTAGTTAAATTAGAAACGGTTGTTTTCTATTATATTTGTTCAAAATAAAGTAATGTTAGTAAAATTAGTTTCATACATAAATTTTATAAACATATCCAAAACTATTTAAGAACTTAACTTCATTCTTTTTTATTAAATTTATTATGTATTATTATTACTAAGTTACGTTAGTAAATTTAAGGTGTCTGCTATTGATTCAAGACTTCACAATCGTAATTTATATTTTAATGAAATTGGTTCTAATACAGTAACATACGCACACTTGTAACATTTTTATTTTAAACGCTAGGGACGATAAGCGGACGATGCCCTTACAGACTGACGACATAGAGTTGTTGAACCATTGTTTAATTGAACATATCTAAATATCGAACTGTATTATTTTATATAAATACATTTCGATAAAATCCGCCAACTATCTTTGTGGCGTTCGACATGACTCACTAAGAAATATATATATACATATATATGTATAATATATAAGTCATTAATCACAATACGAAAGACGGAAAATAACTTTCTGGGAAATGACGAACATGTTAAATTATTAAAAATCGATTTTACCATTTCTGGAATTGCATCTACATATGTATGTACATACATATGTATATATTACAATCGTACTTCGATTTGAACAGTTGTAGATATTGATTTACATATTTTTCATATAACTTGCCTTCACAAGCGTTTTATTCTCCGTTACATCGTATCCTTCATTTACCATGTCAATTGATTACACTTATTGATGATTGGTCTATATAACTTATTTATTGTCATGGTGAAAGCAATGCGAATGAAACCACTTGTAAAAAAAACGCATTCTTTCATCACAAGCGTGTTTAATGCCTTTACACTAACCACGTTCCATTATACAGCATTGGAGTTCCCAACTTAATCAGCAGTGTAAAAAGACTACCAACCTTGAGATAATCAATAACTACGCTTCTTCAATTAGGTAAAGTGAGCGGGCTACATTTGACATTATCCCTTGAATGGAAACATCGAAAATTATGTATCGTTTTATTGGTAATTAATATAACATTAAGTTAGATAAATAGACAATCGATTTTAACCATCACTAGATTGCTTCCAGTAATTTCATCATGTCTTAGTCAGTGTCATATGACAAACTTCCCGGAAAGATTGACTTGTTTCGCGATAAATTGGACAATCGTTTGAACTTTTCCATTTTTGTGTCACATGCTCGTTCGATAACAATTTAAATTATATGTAATATTTGAATAACTTCATTAATCATGCGTAAGTGCGGGTTAACGATATATTCTACAATGTGCGCTATCATTTTCGCGGTTAGTTTATTTTTGTTTATTTTTTACCTATGCGGTTAACTGCGACGCGTAATGCAAGATAAACAATCTCGTTTATTATCACACTCTATGTGTACACAAGCATAAACAGTATCATCAACTGTAAACGTTATATTTTACGATGAAAAAAGACAAACGAATCGATGATTTTATAGGAACAGTTTTTCAAATACATAAACATCCTAAAATAGCAAGTTGCTATGTATTATAAAAAGAAAATTACGTGCTACCTACTACATACCCAGATGAATGTCACTTGACCCAAAAACGACAATAACAAATTAAGTTAAATATGCAAATCCCATAGGTAGTTCTATCAATGTTTTCAGATTTATTTAAATATGGCATTTATTTAAGTAGTATATAAAAATAACTATAATAGCATTTTTCATTGATTTCTAGTTTTGAACATTTGTGTTGTAAAACTATGTTTCGATTGAAAGGAAACAATCAGTTAATCCCCAAAAGATATGTATTATATGTGTAAAAAATATGTATCTAATTATTCTCCCGTATTATATCAACTTTTCTATTACTTTATTTAACTCCCTTAAAATTATCATAAACTTTTTTTTTTAAATTGTTATAAACTCATAAAAAAATCGTAAATTTGTATTTTTAAATAATCTTTTTTATCTACATGTTATATTCCATGAACAATTTGGTTAAAAATATGTCTAAAAGGAGATTAAAATGTTCATATAATAGATATTGTATATGCAATATCTGCTTTTGTTTTCACTTCGCCAGCCATCCCTATTATAAAAAAGGCCGCGGTCATTTTTCTGCTACATAATATATCTACTGGGTACCGTTAGATTTGCCTGAGATAAAGCAAATGCATTTCTTTCATGTTGACATGTCGCACATATAATATACAAAAATACAAAAGTATATAATGTACCTACTATACACAACTAGCGAAACTTTTGTTACTACCTTTGCAGATGATACGGTCGTTATGGCCTCATATGAAGATCCCAACAACGCGTCTAGACTTAATCTGAATAAAATTTAAAAAATGCCTATTATTCTGGAGAATCAAGGTAAACGAGCAAAAATCTGCCCATGTGACATTTATGATGAAAAAGGACCATGCCCACCAGTACAGTTAAATAACATTATATTACAACAAGCAGGTGTCAAATATATGGGGATGCACATGGACAGAAGAATTACATAGACCAAACGCAAGCATTTAGGATTTGCCCTAAGAAAATATTATTGCCTAATAGGGAGAAACTCAGTTGACAGTAAATTGCTCGTATACATGGCCATCATAAAACCGATTTGGATGTATGGTATACAATTATGGGGCTCAGCAAGCAACTCTAATGTAGATATAATTAAAATATATCAAAATAAAATGCTAATGATAATATTGGATGCCCGTGGTTTGCTCCAAATTCATGCATCCACCGGAATGGTGAAAGAAGAGATCTCAAGACAAATATAAAATGTAAAAAAAGACTGACGAACTATCCTAATCAGCTTGTGAAGGATTTAACAGAAGTCCAATACAAGAAACCCCTGAAGAGATAAAGGCTAAAATGATATCTTCAGTGATGAAGTGAGTCGCTGATGGGCGACTCACGCACATGCCACTAAAGGGACAAATAAATTGTTTAATGTCCCATAAGGACAGATTACAACTTTATCATGTAAACAATTTTTCATATAAATACCTTTAGAGGTTGAAATCTATATTTATAATATAAATAGTATTGTATTAATTTAAAATATATATATTTTTTTTTAAATTATAATTTTTGTATTGAAATTTAATTTTTATAATTGAATAAAATTTAATTGTTATTAATTCAAGAAATGTCCTATTTTTAAATTTATTATTTAAAAGAATTGTTTTAATTATTTATTCTTTTATTATATTATAGTGAGCTATTTATATGATATAACAAATGAAACATTAAAAATACGTTTAAATAATTTTAGAAAAAACGTGACATCGGAGCTGCCAGTAAAAAACAGACTCCAGAGGGTTATGGTTAGTCCAATAATTAAATAAAATCAAATTTGAATTTAGCGCCAAATCGAAGGAATCGTTCGTGACGTTGAATCCAGGTGCGAGTGTCGAACGCGCGACCTCGACAGTCGGCCGTCGGCCGGCGATCGGTCGACATGTGTTGTGTGTAGCGTCCGCGATCGTGTACCGCCTGTCAAACGCATGTGTTTGTATCGTTATCGTTCGCTGAAAAAAACGCCATCATTCCAGTGGGAGACGTGAACAAGAAGAAACGTTTCTAAAGCCTCCGATGTGCGAAACTAGCGGGGCGGTGTTTACATCAAACGTGAATATCTAACTACGATACAATAAAATATAAATAAATCTAAACACATCTATAGGCAACCATACACAAATCATACTATTTATATTTTTTCGAAACGGTGTATTTTTGGCTCTGCGTGACCGATCCGCTATCTTCGTCTTTCGTAAGTTTTACGCGCGCATGATTTTGCGTTTCAGAAGTGCGTAAACTTGGATCATTCGAATAATGAACGAAACGTTCGCACGCGACCTTTCGCCGTCGCCTCTCGTGGGATACGATGATGTCATACCGTAGCGCGTAAAAAAGCTCGAAAACTCTTTCGATATCCCCATTGAACGGTCGCAGTCGGAGTCGCTCAGTCGTTGAGCCGGAGAAGATAACGCGTTTGTTTACATCTTCTTTCGCTCTGTTTCATTCAGATCGAGATAAAATGTACGTATAAAACGTTAACTACGGTCGCAATTTCATTAACGTTAATCTCTCCACTTCGGTGTATTTATACGCGCGCCAATAATAAATAAGTCCGTTTAATCCTTGGCGTCAATTAATGACTACGCTCGGGTTTATTTTTGTTTGTAAACGCAGTCAGCCCGTAGCGCTAAGTGAAAGAAACATCAAATTTAAATGTCACTTAAAATTGACACAATTCGAAAAAAATACATATTTTTGTACGATAAAGTACATAGTTAATTTTTAACCGTGTCAAGTTAACGCGTTATCGACAGTTAACGAGCGTCAAGATTAGCGAAAATCAATAACGGAGTCGATATCTAACTCGGAGCATATTTTTATTATATCTTATGCTACATTAAAATACATATTGCACTATTTATAAATCTATGTAATTATTCACATTATTATTATTATATATACATAATTAAAATGAGCTTGAACGCCAATGTAATGCAAGGTTTCTTCTATTTGAATAATTCCTAGTGTTCATATTTTTAGTGAATATATTTTTTTATCATTATATCAATGCAGAAATGTTATTTATAACCTTGAATTATGAAAATTATTTTAGTTAATTACTCAATTAACATATAGTTAATAATGCAGCGCTGTTGAAATGTAGCTTAGAGTGCCGCAGGGCGTTAATTCAAAGGCGTCGAAAATTAATCCATATATAAATATTTAATAGTTAAAATTTGCACAATAGGCGAGATGGATAATTGGGTTAGGTCATGTTCAATTTTATCTTTGTAAAAAAATGATATATTTACAAGTTGAAACCGCAAGCGATTAATCGTTATCGAGCCGTAAAAGAGTTACGATCTGTGCAATAAATTTGCTCGAAATAAACAAATAAATTAAAGACTCGGTGGAAAAATGTTGCCAATCGCTACCCATTATAGTAGAAAATTGAAATCGAATAGTAGGTAGGTGACGTCACTAAAAGATTATCGAGTTGCGCGATTGGCTGCCGATGAAGACATCGTCGACCAATGGACGAACGAGCCGATGTGTTCATAGTCTGTAACAGTTAACCGGCCTCTGTCGCGGTATAATACGGTTTGATTTAACTTTGAGCGATGGTCGAGTACGCTCGTTGTTCCTGCTATTAGCTAATTTTAGTATGCTTCAGCTGAAAAAATATAAAAATAAAGCTATTTTACTTAACAAATTTCAGACGAGTTCCTTTGTCATCCCTTTGTTTTGAAGCTATTCTACATACAGCAGATCTCCAACAATGTTTAATTGCAGTATTGAGCTTTCATTAGTTAAAAACATATTTTACCCGAGAGAAAGCCTTTTATTTTGGCATACACTCTATTTTCTTTTCAAATTTAAAAACATCAATGCTTCTATCTAAGTAAAAAAACTGTCCCATATATCATATAACACGAAGAAAAAAAAAAGAAATTTATGTCTCACGCTTATAAAGCTATTTTTTGCCTTACAGGCAAATGTTTCATTGATGATTTTTTGCAAGCACACCTTTGTATTTTTTTCTTCTTGAAATGACCTAATCTCAATTACACATCATGTAAACGCTTACACGATATCTGATATCATTATTTTGTCATCAATTCAATGGTGACTTTTAAAAAAACGTAATATAATTTATTTTTCTGATGATAATAAATCTATTGTTTAGATTGGTATACAATGCATACCGTTAGAAACAATAATCTTGGGATTTTCTGCTAAATTTGATTGGCTTATGTGTAAACAACTTCTCTTGCGATAGTACCTAAATTTAATTTATTCATTAAACGTCTTTGTTGGCTTGTGAAAATTTCCGACGTTTCCGCTTCAATTATTGCCTATCCATTTGCTTAAATTATTACCACTATCTATGTCGATTGCGGCCCTGAGTTTTGTTTACCATTTAGGTATTTTATCTGAGACTTCTCTCATCTTCATGCGATGCCATTATTATTCGCTCAAATGAATTGAATGTCGCGATATGATCCGGCACAATGGGTTTATTATTATAATTATTAGATTGTCGCGATAACTACCGGTACATTTACGGAAGCGTAGTCAGTAGCGGTCCAGAAATTGGTCAAGTGGAACCGTTTAAATATTTTACGAATCTTAGGTAAAAACATATTTATTTAGCTAAAATGGACAATTATATGTTCATTGACGAGCAATTGAAGCAACCGAAGGTTGTTTACAAGGCCGGATATTTCCCGTCAATAATTTAATCAACTTGTTTTTCATATTAATTGTAACCATTTATTTAATGTAGTTCATTGAGACTACATATATGATATATATTTAAGGCATATTGGCAACAATAAATCTGGATGTCGCATGTAGATCAATATTATTCAGTTTTGATTTAATTAATAATTATAAAAAAAGTATTTTTTTTATGTGATAGAACTTAAAAAATATTCTATAGAAAAGTAGAGCTTAAAAATGTTAAAATAAAATTTAAATTAAAATTTTTATCTTATTTTTTATATATTTAAGTAATATAACTATTTTAAAGTGAAAAATATACCTCGTAAAAATCTGTCAGGTTTGTTTAAAAATAGCAGTTATTAAAAAATCGTAATTCATTTTAAAAAATAGTAAGAAGAAGAAGATAATAGATTTAAACAATTTATTTTATTGCATTTGTTTTTTCATATGTTGTATGTGTATGGGATATATCGGTTTTTTGAAGTCACAATATCTGCCGTAGTTTTAATCGAATCGCCATAAAAGTGTTCTGAAATATATATCAGTAAATATCAGACTAAAAACTCTTGTTAACAAAATCTAAGGGTAAAAAATTTAAATTATAAATATTTTTTTTCTATTTTTTTGTCAATAAATATTTTATACTGACGTAGTTTAAATCAGTTTCCATAAAACACATATATATTTAGCTAAGTTCGTTAGCTAGTCTTATCCGCCAAAATGGCGTTTCAAAATGGCGTCTATTGAAAAATTTAAAAAATCCTTTAAAAAACCGAGAGGAAAATTTCTATAACATATTTATTAACTGAAAAGAATATATTTATAAATTAGAATACCATTTTTTATATTTGATTATTGTCTCGAAATAAATTCGATCTTATTTTTAAAAAATTTTGGTAAAATTCATTATTTTTTAACACTATTTCTTCGTTACATTATATAAAAAAATTTTAATGACAATTTATGCTTGTTAGGAAGTTTGTTTTATTGAGTTATATGTATTTTTAAAGTAGAAAAGTAAAATTTACTGAATAAAAATCGATACAAAATGATTGTTTTTGTTACCATAGGGATATATTTAATGTATTGCTTCCACTATTTTTTGCTGCATTAGATTCTTAAATCTTACGACGTGTAATGCGTTATTAAGGTTAAATTACTCTTCTCAACATTTTTTTGCCAAAAAGATGAATATATCTGATTTATATGTAATAATAATAAAATGTTGCTTGCGTTTTTAATACGATTTTATTATGTTTTGCGACGCATATACACATACAATAACATAAAACTAGTGAAAGCAATACAATACAATATTTGATGATCAGTTTTTCCAAAACCTTCATACCAAAAATAGGATTTTCCTCGTCTGTAAAATAGGCAAAATTTTGTATACCGTGATGGATAGGTTTAAGGCAACGACAATTGTCATTAGTCATTACACTTACACATACATTACACAATAATTAAATAGTAAACGTACGAAGAGGATGCAGTGCTCTGAAGTAGTTGTGTGGTTTCTAGATCGACTGCATCCTGCGATCACAAAGATGAAAGGCGGCGGCGAGAGCTGTCGCGCCGCTTCGCGCGACGCCGACGTCGACGTCGGCGTACCGCAGCTTCCGTCGCGATAGCGCGACGTCTTCGTCGCTATGGATAGCGTCGGTGTCATGGCCCCAAACACGACATCAAGCGGCGGCGCCGGGGAGCGCCTGCAGCAGTACTCCCCGCGCCAGCAGCAGAGGCACCACCACCACGTCCACCACCATCACCACCACCACACCTACCCTAAGATAGCGGCGGCGAGGTGCATACAGCAGTACGACCTGGACGTGCCTTCACAGAAGGCTATCAATAACGAGGAAAAGATTGCGACGGAGGGTGTCAGCGCTAACGGAGTCAGATTCAAAGGAGGGATATCTAGGTTTGTAGAATGCTTTTTTTAATTAACCTAAACTTATAGAAGGTGACGGGAATGTATTAAGTTAATAAAAATCTCAAGTATTCCTTCCAATTACTTTGTGTGTGGTCCTGTTAAGATAAAACAATTTATTTTTTAAATATAAACAATGCAATCGTTAGTTTTATCTCTTGGAATTCATTTTGAAAACGCTGAAATAGTGTGTAATAATGAATTAAATGATGGTGTTGAACACCTATGATTAAGACAATGGTGTTGATTGGCAAATTGAGTTTTTTTTTTAATTTTTGATTCTGCTTTCTTGCTTAAAGCTACTTAAATTCTTCGCTATGATAAAAATAAGCCATAGTGGCCATATTATAAATGTGATATTAATTGTTTCTCATATAGCCAAAGTGTATTATCCTAATTACCTATATATTCGCGCCGCGGTTTACCTATAAAAAGCCGCAGGTTCGATTCCTGCAGTGAAACCGATTTTTATTTTTTAAAATACACAATTATTAAATTTAGTTCCAGTTGCATTGTGATATTTTTTAATTGTAAACTTTAATAATAGTTTATACTTATTAATATACAGTACTGTGCAAAATTTTTGAGCCACCTGATAATAAAATCACAGCATTTAGGGTTTTTCATACCGAACGATTTTTTTCTTGTTGCCGAATAATAACCACGTCTTGTTTAAAACATAAGAACAGTAATTTTTCGTTTTTATTATGAGTTAGGGAACTTTCTTCGAAATTATACGAAAAATGCATTTGTGTCACAATTGATTTTGACGTGAATTTTTGACTTCTGAGAAGGGATAATTGGTTTTTGCGCTCTCTTATTAGTCAAAATTCGGTGTAGATATGCCTCCTACATTCGATTCTCATTTATTGTAAGTCGTAATAATGTTATAAAAAGTCTGAATATGAACGCTACATAACTGAGCGTTTCCACTGCGATGGCACGATTTTATTGCTTTTGTGGTGGATTCCAAACAGGGACGTCATTTGTGTGGCAGGGGGCATTTACTTCCCCAATTGAATTTTCTAGAAAAATGCATTTCATTTAATTAAATACTATGAATCTTAATGAAGTCGAAATATTAAAAAAATACCACTGACTGGCCAACTTTTGCTCCCCTCTGGAAAAAGCCTGAATGACGTCACTGCTTGTGAGATTAAAAAACAAATGTGCATGTAGATGAAAATAATCAAACAAAATATATTCAAAGGTAATTAATTGTTAAAGGATACGATAAACTTGGAAAAATAGTAATTTTAATAAATAATAAAAAATACAGTAAATTTAGTAAAAAAAATTCTAAAACGTTAATATACAATTTTTATTTTATTTGTTTATTTAAAAAAAAAACAGATTACAATCATACTTTCTGATCTCTCATTTATATATCTTGTAACTCTAAATACATATACTGCTATTTATGCTTATATGATTTAATAATACATTTTAAAAGATCCCACTTGAAGTTGAACTCACTCTGCGACTAAAATAAACGACGTTTGTGACATGTTTGACGGTTAGAATAAAAAAACTCATATGACTCCATATGAAAATATTGAATACTCTATATAAATTAAATTTAACGGAACAGTTTGTTAATGTAATATTATTTTATGATACATTTCAGAAGCACTCATTGAACAAAATTTTCATTATAATTACACTTCTTCTCTACGTGTTATAATTGCTTTAGTATAACTCAATGCGTTGGAAGATTAAATTATGCATCTGGAACATAAACTATTAGTTGTAATAATATATTAGTCATTATAATTAGCAACTATATTAGTTTTGTGTGCAATTTGTCCACTGCACCAGGAGCTTGAAACACGCGGATAACTTGATTGTTCTTATATTATAGTAATTGAACCAACGTATGCTTCGTTTTGTGTAATTAATACTGCGTAGTTGTTATGGCATGATATCGTATGATTAACCTTCATCGGATGATGTGAGATATAATACAATGGGATCCGCCGACGTGATCTATGCGCAGGAATTCCAATTTAAGTACTCATCTATAAAATTTTGCCAATTTATTTCAACTGAATGACTAAAAGTTGTGCGTCATTATCCACCTTCTGATATGATTCTCCTAATCAGGAAGAATACTAAAGGATAATAACTTAATGACGCTATGTATCACAGTTTTATGAACTGTGATAAATAAAATAACGGATCTTCAATTCATGATAGTGGTTTATAGCGTTTAACCCTTTGGACTCCGTCGGTGTAAATGTATTATTGTAATAATTGTTTGCAAGTATATAAATGAGTTAAATAAAGAACTTAACTCATTGCGTACGGTGTGCACAAATTTGTGCGTTTCAGAAACCTTCCGTTGCGTCGGTGTGCACAAATTTGTGCGTTTCGTCATTTTAACTTCATACGAAAAAAACCCACGTAAACTGCGTATTTACTGTAACGTATTTATTTAGGGATTTACCTACAGATGTTACTAATATCATATTAACTAAAAATAGTTCAAAAAAGTAGAAATTCTAAATTCCTGAGGCTCAAAACTCGGGTAAAATAAATTCGTTTCAAGATGTATGTTTACATATATATATACAATTTTTTTCTATGGAATTATCTCACATATTATTTATTAGAAATAGTGAAATCACTCAATACCAAATTGCGAATCACATATCAATAATATATAAATATATTTATTTAATTTTTAACACTTAACGGTCGATTTACGCGGCGATATTCGCAAGACACCCAATAGTCCAATTTCGAACAAATGTAACGTTTCCGTTAGGCTAAGCGCACGCGGTTAAAAAAAAAATGTTAACGAAAAACCCCACCTTATCGGTTTGATTCAGGTAAAGATGGTAATTTTTTTAGAGATATGTTTCTTGAAATTCTTATCTACAAAATTACAAAAAACCCAAAATATTCAAAGGTAACCGCATAAAAAAAAGAAATGTTGAGCTAGACCTAATATCTAAGTACATATTATCAACCCGAAGCATTATAACAAAATAATCAGTGATTCTCAACTTTTAATTGCGTTAATTTATTTTACAACTTTTTGCATTATTATATTTTGTTATGTTTACAATATATTTTTGTAATGCTTATTTATTTCGTACTCCTTCATTTATTGATACTATTTTCTAAGAAATAAATTACAGTAAATCAAATTCATATTTTTATAATATAAAATATAATGTTTTTTATTTATCATTATTTTCTGTTATATATATATATATGTATGTAGAGGTATCGTGGGCATTTAAATGCAGATTCATCAATCCCAAATGTGATATTTTATAATATTTAGACCTGAAATGATCCCGATCTGTTCAAATTAAATAAACTGTTCTCAACATGTTTTCAATTACCAACACATTGAATACCGGGCATTATTCCTAAAAATGGAGCGTGCGGCGGGGATTATTTGCAAAAATTAGGACTTTAATTTGTGTAACTATCCAAGCACATTGGTGGTTCGAGTCTTTATTGGATGCGAAGTATACAGTAAGTGCGCGTTTTTCATTATTTTAACACATTGCGTACCGTGTGGTAAAAATACAAAAAGTGGTAAATATATAATATTAAAGCAATAAAATGTTGAGAATCACTGATAATTTTTAATTATATTAATTATACTATATAAAATAATAATACATAAATTATAACAGAAATATAAAATAATAATACATAAACAATAAAAGATTACATTTAGCCATAGGCAAACGTTACGTTTGTTCGAAAGTGGACAGTTGGGTGTCGTGCAAATATCGCTGCGTAACTTGACCGTCAAGTGTTAAAATTTTTGAATTGATTGTATAGGTCACAAAATTAGATATTTTCGGTTTTTATTATATACAACAGTATTTTATCATCATTTTATTATTATCTTTATTGTTTTTATTCAAAAATATATATATTTGGTTATTCTAAACTAAAAATTATATTTTATTTTATTGGTACGCGATCCACAGTTTGACTTTTACTGATTTTATCATTGCGAATACAAAAAACCGATCATCATAAATCTGTTTTTAAAATTTGACGTTAAAACGTTGACTAATTAAAGAGTTACGATGTTTTAAAAAAAATAAGTTTGTATCCTAATTTTCGCAAATAATCCCCGCCGCACGGCTCCATTTTTAGGAATAATGCCCAGTATTCAATGTGTTAAGACGTGCCATTGTCTTAATTTGTCAATATCTATATTATTGATTTGTATAAACTGGTAGCACAGCAATAAAGATATAGTAATAATATAAAAGATGATCAAACTTGTTAGTAAAAGTATTTTTTGAGTAGCAAAGGGATGGAATGATGTTATGAAACGATGCAAGTTATGTGACAGGCTCTTGATAGTATTATAGAATAGTTTAGAATCTATAGTTTAGATTTTCCTAAAATCAGCTTTACCATATTTTTGAAATACTAATGTGGCAGCTAACGAGTGACAATCATCTTTTTTTTATATATCATAATATAATTTAATATATAAATATTTTGAAACGATCGGTAAAAAAGTCTCCCATATAAAATTTACCCTTCGTCTAGGCGCGCACTTGCTAAAATCACGTGTGACGACCAAGAGTTTTGCGGAAACAATGCAATTTAAAATTGTCTTTTTATCAGGCGCGGACGGTGAGATAATTTCCCTCTCGATTGCTCGCGTGTTAAGTAACGAGAGTGAGTGAGAGATAAGAGCATGCGGTCAGCATGCCCTTATCTCTCATTCATTCTCATTTTATTCATAAAATTTGGGTAGTAACGTTCACAAGGGAATCGAAATCGGGAGAACACTAAAATTCTGAATCTTACACCTCCTTGGGAATCGAAATCTCAATAATATTGACAAAATTTCATTCGGATTTCTTTCATTCGGGACATATATTAAGATCCACTACT
The DNA here is from genome assembly GCF_051122295.1 of Plectrocnemia conspersa. NCBI lineage: Eukaryota > Metazoa > Arthropoda > Insecta > Trichoptera > Polycentropodidae > Plectrocnemia > Plectrocnemia conspersa. The sequence goes on from NW_028277168.1 coordinate 18,165,003, forward strand.
GTTTCGTCGACGAGATATTCATCTTCTCGTCAACCGACCTCAATCATCTGGACATACACCGCTCTTGACTTCAGAGTGATACCATTGAGTTGAGAACGTATTGATACGTCGACGTCGTGAAAGGACGTCTTGAAACCGTTGACCTACCTCTTTTTGAATTTATCTGTAATCTCTACGTCCACATACAAAAACCTATCGCGAGAATAGACAACCAGTGTCAGCCGATTCTGCGATTGGCCATTAATTCGTACTTCTATAACTATTGACCTAAATTGTTGTAAATGAAATCAGTAAAAATATTTTTTATGTACATTTTCATATAATATACTATAAATACGTATTATATATTACATATATTTTTTCAAAATCTCACATTTCTGGAGAAATTTAAATAATTGAAAATTGTGAAACACTAGATTTTAATCACAGGCTTTCCTAAAGTGGGACCAGAACGCAAAGTTTTTTTTTGCAAAGAATGACTTTCACATGAATTTTAACTTGTGTTATGGAATAAAGAACTGAAATAGTCACATTTCTTCAATGAAAACAAAGTCACGGGACGTGTGACAGAATATATTTTTAGCACCAACGTTTTAGAGGAAATCAATGTACTTTAAAATTGCTGAAAGACTTTCATTGAACACAATGGATATTTTTTAAAGATGTGTTTATTTGTTAAATACATAACAATGACTTTTTTAGAGGTTTGTTTGTAGAATTGGCAACATTTATTTTGAAAAATCGTGGTTCAGTTACTGTGTGCTACGTCCATTTTATGGTCGACATAAATGTCCATCCGAGTAAGTAATTCGAATAACCATGGGTCGTTTTCGTACCACGCTAACTCTAATTAATAATACGCATCCGCAGAGACGTCGTACAGTACGCACCGAAGAAGTTGTTTCTCCTATGGAGCGTACCCCGATAAGTCGATTCGCAATCGGGCACAGCAATTAGAGCTGTGAGATCTTGGTTTATAAGCTCACAAGATGCAGCTCGTACAATAATTAAAGCTGTTTGACCATCTCCTGATCCTCATTTTCACCACAAAATTTTGTTCAGCGATGAGGCTCATTTTTGGTTGAATGGCTATGTCAACAAGTAAAATTGCCGAATAAAATCCACAAGCCATTATCCACAAAAAGTCACTGTTTAGTGTGCTTTATAGGCTGGTGGAATCATTGGTCTATATTTCTTCAAAAATGATGCCGGCCAAAACGTTACAGTCAATATAGAGCGTTATAAATCCATGATTACTGACTCTTTCATTTTCCTATTGAATGGCATTAATGTGGAAAAGCTTTGGTTTCAATAAGACGGCGATGGAAACATAATTTCGCGTAATGGATCTGTGAATTGGCCTCCAAGATCGTGTGGATTGTTTTCTGTGGAGATGTGTAAAATCGCTAATCTACGCCGATAAACCAGAGACGATGAAGGACGTGGAAGCCAACATTCGCCGCGTTATTGCCGATTACCATAGCTATCACCACGATTTGTATGCGTTTTATTTAATTTTGAGCTTCTAGGGGCAAAGGCTATGGTTAAGAAAGTTTTAAGACGAAGTAACGTCTCATTGTTATAACACGTTATAATTGCCACTATGTTATAAATAGAATAATCTCCCTTATTCTATGCCATAGTCATACAATTCTCATTACTAAACAGTCCATCAGGACACTGATAATATCAATCTTCACCCGAGTCCCAGCTAGATCGTAGCAGTAAAAAATATTGTATGGGGTGTCTATAAAGTTCATCAATAGAGTAGACAATTTATTTTTATTTCGCGATAAACTTTGAAATTGGAAGCTGAAAAGAGTCACAGACTTTCATTGAAAACTTCATATCTTCCTCAAAATTTCCACAACTACATGATTCATCAACGATACGCAAGATAACAACATTAGATTGAGCTTCATCGAGAATTGAAAATGTATAGCAACTATCTTTGGTCAACAAAAGTCATCAGTAGTAGCAGAGGTACTGCGATTTCTTCTCCTTTTAAGTACGCAAAGCTGTCTTTGTGTTTAAAATTTGCGGGATCGTCTAGTTAAGCCTTGACTTTAACCGTTCACAATCTCTATCGCACTCGTTAACCTCTGCGCACTTCTCGAACCGATCGTTGGCCCGTCTCCAGAGCGCCCACGTCCTTTCGCTTCTTCGTTTTTGCGGCGAAAATAATGAAAAGGAAGCAGAACTTTGAGACTTCGCCCTTTGGTCGCTTTTCGGGAAATGAGTCAATTCTAAATCCAAGATAATCCGTCACCTAACGACCCCTCTGACTAGATTTTCTTGTAACCGTGAAAAACTAAATGCATTCGCGCGCGATTTTGCACCTATGTATAGCGTTTTTTTCCTTTTTAATTTTATTTCGCGAGGCACATGAGGTGTAATCGCGTGGTTCTCGATTCGACCATGATGTCACAGTTTATTAATGGAAATGCCGTATTCGTTTTGGCTTATCGAGCGGTCGGTCACTTTGAGTGTTTATTTTGATTTTTGCTCCTCGGGCGGCGAAAATCTGTGAAAAGGACCGCAGAATGTATTTTTCTCGATATGTACACTGTGTGCGGTAATACAAAACCACAAACTCCTTATTAGGATTTTTTTAAATTTTCATAAGAAAATCCCGAGTTTAAAATTATGATTCAAAATTAGTAAAACTTAAATGTAATATTTATTAGTATAGAAAGATATCGGCGAAATACCATCATGGATTATATATTATAGGCTCATATGTCATACTATTTTTTCAAGGTAGCCTATCAATTTTATGTGTATAAAAATATAGCTTAAAATATTAAATGTTACATTTGATAATCCTGTCATTACACATACAAAAAAATTGTCACAAAGTAAACTCAATTTATATGTTAAATTATTTGTTTCTTTTTATCGGTATTATTCATTTTACATTTTTTTTCTAAACGATAAATTTCATTATTGCAGCTATGTATTATTCTGCTATATTCAATTGCTATAGTTACTATTTGCTAGCATATTTGTCGTGAGAAAGCGGTTTAATAACGAAATCCACATTAATGAACTTTGTTATTAGAATATGCCCTTTATTTTTAATGATGTTGTAATGACATTTAATATGAAATTTAAATAAATTGTGTAAATATTTAGAGTACTAGTCACTATTCCTAAATTCACTTTTTAATGATAAAATACACATCTTACTTTCATTTTTTTAAATATTTGATTTGTAATTACCATTAAATACTCATACAAGTGTGATAATGAGGTTAGAGTTAATATGAAAGTAATCGCAGTAGTGAATGAGATTGTGTAATGTAGTAGAAAATAAGTTGTTTTACGTTATAAAAATTATGCACTACGTGATATATTAGCGAAAGTATAGATATTTTTTTCAATATAGAAAAAAAAAACAACTTAACATAAACTAATCGATTACGTTTTATAACCGTTTCAAATGGTATCTCGTTGTAATGCCCATTTTATAGTATCTATAAATTTAATATACGCGAGCACGTGTAATATTAAATTGAAATTTATGTATTACATAAATATAAATAATTTCATGGAATATATTCGTATTGATTTAGTATTTTAATCTAAATTTGTATTCGTAGGTCTTATCGTGCATTATCATATCGCGCATGTTTTTATTTTACTATTTCAGATTATGGTTATATGTATGTATTCCATGCGGTATAAACTTGTAGAAGGTTATATTGAGATTTATTTTTTGGGCAAGGTAACAGTGTTTATTTTTGTCTAATCTTGATGTTGATTAAATATTGAAATTAGATAAATCGTTTGAAGCGGAAGGAAGACGCGTCGTGACTGTCGCGAGATGACATTGACTGAGAAAATATTCGTATCGTGTCGAAAATAATTAATTTTGATTCATGTTGGTCGGAAAAGCGGTTAAAAAACGTGGATGTAAATACACGAGACTATAATTCATCTCAAACGTTAAAAGGAAGACAGTAAAAGAAGAATTTTAATGCGCGTATGTGAATCGTGGGAGAAGGAAAATGGACGTAAAATATTTGTGTATGATTGAGATGAAGATCGCGTGGATATTATTATTATTTATGAATGAAACTGTAATGCAAGGATATAATTAAGACTTTATTATTTTATAAATAATGATTATAAAAATAGTATGGAATAATAAGGATAATTATTATATTAGGTTTATCTTAACTAGTCTTTATTGACTAGAAATAAAGACTAGTTAAGATAAACCGCTAAAATTGTTATCACCTATTTTTTGGCCTATAAATGAAATAAAACAAACATTTACGCTTTGCAATCAAACAATTTATTAATGCAAAGTATGATGCTGTTTCATATCAACCAAAAACTTGAGGTTTGGAGAAAAAATAATAACTTTATTCTTGGATCCGGATCGACTTTCTGAATTTATTTTTCAGTATAACCAGTTTGCTTTACACTGTAGTGTCACTTTTTGCGCTAAAGCTAGATACACCTGACGACAAGACAGCCAAAAATACAATAATGGCATTCTGTCAAAGATGTCGTTGAGGGCCCTATCAAACGACAGTTCGATTATTCGATATCTGAATCCTGCAATTCTGTCCCAGATTCTACATGTTCTTATCCATGTTTTGTTGTTGTTGATTTAAGGGAAATATTCCTTCAGATTAGTAGAAACTCTTTTACAGCATCTGAAATCTCATCTATTATACTCCCTTTGTAATTATGTTAGCTTCGTAAAAGCCTTGTTATTCCTGTCTTTTTAGTTTATTTAAAGTTGCGTGAAAAACCGAAAACGAAGAGTTTTTAGATGGTATTTTTCGTCTATTTAATTATTCTACTTTATTTATTAAAATATATATACAACGAAAATATTTTCAGATTTTTTATAGGTTTACTGATAAGTTAAATATTTTATTCAATCATACATAAAATATAAAATCTTAATACAAAATAAATTAAAGCAGTACTGCTTAAAATAGTAAATATGCTATTTTTCAGAACATATAATACTTCCAGTTAAATGTTTTACAATGTTTGCATTTTTTTATACCGCTGCATAGGAAAGGGTGGGTCCGTGACAGACGTTTTAAGTAATTAAAAAAAAAGTTATATAACTGAAAAGTGGTTAAAAAATCGATAGTCGTTAGAGTTTTATAAATTGATCGATGAAAAGAATTTGTGTTCTTAAATATGCATATTTTTAAAAAGACGTCGGTAAAACAATGAAATTTTAATGGTTTTATTTGGGAATAGCGGACCAATGAAATTCTTATGTTAAATTCTATCTACTGACTGTGATTTCTAAACTCAGTATAAACTAACAATTCGTGTGTTTCGTCATTTCAACTTCATACAAAAAAGCACACGTTAAATTACGTATTTATTTATCCCTATAGTTTAAGATCTCACTAATATCATATTAAAAAAAATAGTTAAAAATTTCATTTTTTCATCTCATTTGATTCTCTAAGTAACACATTTCAGATCTCTTTTTTATTACATATATTCCGTCACCATCTGTCGGCCTTCCTATGCGCATTTATTATTCCCTAACTTATTTTAAAGTTTCTTTTGCCGCTAATATTTGACCTTGAAATGGTCCAGCTTTATTTAAAGTAGGTCAGTAGCTCCTAACATTTTTTGAACCATTGGTACGCAATCCAAAACCATTGCAAATATAAAAAGCAATCATTCAAAAATTGTATTCTTAATATAACTAATAAAAATATGTATGTCTTAATTATCACAAAACAATTATTCTTTCTCGCAAGACTTTTTTAAAAACTTATTATCTATTTAGTACTTATGCATTAATAAAACTTGATATTTGTAACTTTAACTATTACATTTAATTTTTACCTTTGCGACTACAAAAACCATTATGAAAAAAAATGTCAAATTTTTTGCATAAAAGTCGCGGTATTCAATGTTTTTTAATATTATTTTTCTCATATACATATAATACAACTTAATAATTTATACTATACTATGATCTTAGATTGTTAGGGATAAGATATTTTTATATTTAAAAAAAAAATGAATAATCCCATTTTTAGTTTGCATCTTTATAAATAACTTGTGGCATTTACACTGCAATTATTGACATTGATAGTTAACTGGTATTCGATCAATTTAACTGTAGGTGATAATTTACATTGCAAATTAATGCATTCATTGATACCTTGGGTTGGTAGTGTTATTATTTTTTTGTGCAATATTCTGTATTTTTTGAACAACAAGAATTCCAGTGCACAATCATGTTCTTGTTCTATGCATATAAATTATTATCTTATATTAAAATATATATATGTATCTTTAAGATACCACAGTATACATGATAAATTCCAAGGTTTTGATGTGTTTAACTGGAAATTCTATATCCTGAAACAATTATCATGTAATTATTCGCTAGTATTTATCAGACAGGAAATATATGGGAGTCAGCACCTATCCTCGTTTAGTTCCGTTTTGTTGCCAACATAACTATTTATGTACTAAACAAATAAACATACTCGATTTACGCAAATTTGCTTCTCGAAGTTCTCGGTAATTACGTCTTTTTCTTTCCATGCGAAATTCGAAGAAAAGCAGGAAGTTAATTAGACGTGACGCCTTTGTGATTATGCTTCGAAAAGGATAATTTGTAATATATCAAACATTTTTAAGGAGTGTGTCGAAGAGGTGTGTTCTGTCAACAAAGGCTGATTAGATATCTTCTCGCTTGACTATCAGGTTATTTTCTATATTATTATTTACTTATAAGTGGTTTATCTTCGTGAATGTTTGTTCAAATAAATGGCATTAAAAAAACGATTATTTAAAAAAAAGTAATAATCGCCTAATTATAAAAAATTAAACAACGATGTTGTAAAATATAATCAAAGGATGTAGATAAAAGTCGAATCGCGAAAAATTAATCGTGCTCTTTGCATACTCGAAAATGTTTTGTGGTTATGAATGACTATGATATATTATCGAATAAAAATACTACATGTTTTTTAGCGTTTTCCTTATTTTTTTTTATAAAAAAACATTATACAAAATGTATTTAAGCTTCTAATTTATTATCTTGAATTGATTTAAATCTCTCTTATTTGCTAGTTTATAAATGAAATATTAATAGAAGTTACTTATAGATTAAAATGTTAATATCAGTTTTTTTATTTAATTTTATCAATGTTTTAAATACTGTGACGTGAACATTTATATACATGTTAATAAGTGCAGTTTTCAAATTGACACAGCAGTCGTTTTATTGTCAAATTGTTAATTTTAAGCAGTGATATATTGAAATTAGGCTGCGCATCGATATATTCTACAATTTTAAAAACATCTCCTGATCTTGGTCAAACAATGTTGTTGGCGATAGATAATCGGCTTTAACAAATAGTAATATGTGGGTACATATCATCTATGTACATATTAAATATCAAACATGACTTTATAATGATTTAATTGATTGTATGTACATAACTAGATTTTTTGCTGTTATACAAACTTGTTCCAATGCAATATCATGAAGTCATAGGTCACGTTTTAGTCATACGCATTTTTTGTTACGTTTCATAATTTTAACAATCCGGGTCGTTTGAAACAATGAACCCGCAGTGGTTTTTAAAGCAAAGTCATTCATTAATTAATTATTCTAAAAATATAACGTTTTTTGTTCCTTTTAGTCACTGTGTCAGTGAAAGCGTTTTCCGTTCGATTTGTCACTTTCTCGAAATATGATTGATGTTATTGTCTTTCTCGAGTTTTTTTTTTCTTCAAATATGTCAGATGGTTGTCTAATGACGGCGTTAAAAAACTAGAATTGACACTTCACTTCATCGCCTCCGGATAATATGTGAGTCAAGGATCCTAGGCGCATTAGCCGAGATACGACCCCAAAAAATTGCGGAAATCTCGGTCGCGAACCTCATAGCTTTTTTTTAAATAAAGTATGTGTAAATGCTTATTTAGAAATTATAACTATAGTCGAGGACATGTGAGGTTATCGTCGATTCTCGACGATGATGTCACTTTTTCTCATTAGCATGAGGTAGCAAATTGTTTATTTAATTTATATGAAAATTATAATAATCAATTGCGAATTTATCTCATTGAACCTTTACCTTAGTTATAATATATGTATGTTAAACATTGAAAAAATGTGAATCAAAATGTCAAATAACGTGTAAAAGTAATCAAACAAAATAATTTATCGTTGATTAAAACCTGAAAGCTCTAAGTTCAAATCTCATATGGACTTTAGTATTTCTTAATTTATACTATATCTGTGAGATCGGAATTAGTGATTATTATATAATTTTAATTCCGATCGATCATTACAGATCCAAATCTCACAGAAGAATATTGCGATGAATAGGTCGTGCATTGTGACATTGTGACATGTATTGATAGTAAGTTATAATAACACTTTATAATAAATAAAATAGATGTCACTAATTTACAGATTTTAATTTCATTAAGGTCTCACTACTCACTTAGTTGTTGATTGTATTTATCCTGTTGTAACGCATTGGACTAATGGCTGTCATGTTACAACGGAAGACTTACAATAAATAAAAATATATAATTAAATAATCGCATCACAAACAATAGTATTTTAAAACAAATTGAAGAACTGTCAATATTTGTCATGTCATTGATTATCATGTCTACAGTCGATATTATAAATGAGTTGGAATGATGCCCAAAACAATTTACCGCGTTTAAATCGTTAGTCATCATTTTTAACACTATACATGCCGCTAAAAATTCAAGTGTTAATTTAATGCACAATTTTTTTTATGAAAATTTAATATTTTACTCTTTCATAAAATCGCTATGTAACTTTTAAATTCAATGTTTTTTGCCATGGACGCAAAACATGTTAATAGATACATCAAGCAAATATTTTCAAGCCATAACATTTAGGAATTCGTATTTTATTGTTATTAAATATATCAGGTTGTTCCATTCCAAATGTCTTTGCGTTTTTTTGAGTTACGGGTTAAATGAGTTAAAAATGAAAATTGTAATACTTTTACTAAATTATGCATTCTTCAGCTTTTTCTACAATTGATATTTAAATGTAAAGCATTTTTTTATTTATGTATTTTTGAAAGCAATAAATTCTTTAATGACGTTTTTATATCCGTTTTTGTAAATTTTTTTTTTACCTAAAAACTGTTTCAGGGATCTAAATAAATTATAGTCGTTTGGAGCAATGTCTGAAAAATACGGTGGGTGAGAAAGGTGTTCCTAAGAAAATCCATTGATTTTTTTATCGTATTCTTGAATACTTAAGAACGAGCGTTTTTTATGGTCTGAGTCGCTTAACTGAGCACACTATGTATCTGACGTAATTGTCTGCCTACAATCCAATAACCCATTATACCCTTCATATTCCACCAAATGCATAGCGTTATCTTATTGGGGTGTAATCATGTTCTCGGGGTTGATTGGAATCTAATCAGGGCTGTGAAGTCGTTAAAAAAATTTCCCGACTCCGACACCGAATTTAAAAATTTCGATAAAATAATCTTAAAATATTAAATTTATTTATTTATTTTTATGTAAATAACAACAAAAAAAATATAATAATATTTCAAAAATAATTAAATATTATACATATGTATATACTATTTCTAATGTAGTATGAACATTCCCCTGGATGTCATTCGCTTGGATTAGTGCCGCGCCATTGTATGTGTTTACGTGTGACCACGCCGGCCGGTGGCCAGTTGGTTGTTGTTGGCGCACGACGAACAATTAATTATTGGTCGGGGTGGAACGGGTTAAAAAGGAGTATAAGTCGGTCGATTTTTTACGATTCAGACTCCGACTCCACAGCCCTGGTTAAAATAAAAGATCCACTTCTTATCTTCAGTAAAAATTCGGCTTAAAAATAAATATTTCTGTTCTAGAATCATTAATTATTGCTATATTTTTCTCAGAAAATTTATGAAATACTTCTACTATATAATTATACTAATTATCACATTTCCTAACTTTTAAAATGTCTGTGAAATTATGAAGGCGACATGTTGAGCTTTTGTGCTAGCTTCTGTATCGTTAATCTTTTACCTGCTTTGATGGCAGCCCTAATATCCTCACTAACAACCCATAAGGACTACCCGCCTTTACGTACCTATATATTCGTTGTAAAAATTCCCATAACGAATTTTTTAGAATTTATTAACAAATTGCATATGTTTTTAGCTGCTTTTGTTGCATTATGAACGAGTTGAAACTCATAGAGCATACTAAGATTATTTGATATTCACTGCCATTGTTGATTTAGGCTTGAAAATATCGAAACAAAAATATCATGTTATTAAATAGAACACCGAAAGAATAGTGAAATATTCATTAATTTATCAAAAGTTATACATTTTTGTAATTGTAAGAAAAAATGCAAAGACTGATGGGATAAACTGATATATACACTAGTAAGAATATAAACATATTATTTTAGGTATGTGATGGTTTTTAAGAGTGAATTTTTTATGACCAGAAAACAGTTTTAGAAAAAATCCATCACAAGATTATAATTTTTCGAAGCTAATTATATAAAAATATTGAGCATATAATAATATATGTATGTAAATGTATCTATACTATTTTTACAACATAATAAGCGAATTTTTACAATGACGCATATTTGAGTCATCGGCCTGTAACGTGTTAATTGTTTGAGTCTTAAATAATTTGGAATCAAAATGGAATTTATCGCTACTCATTATTGTTAGATTTACAATATATTGTAATACTATTAACATTAAGGTCTTAATCTTACAATTTATAAATGTCAAATGATTATATTTTATAAGAAAACAATGTTTTTTTAATTATTCATATGTTATTACTGACTTAGGGATAAGTTTTAATAATAAGTTCAGCTTTAGAAGACATATTAACTTTATAAATAACACAGACTTTAAAATAATAGGTTTTAAAAATAGCTCTTGGTGATAAATGAACTTGATTATGATATCTCTTTTATGTATGTTATTATTAAATCAGTAATAATACCTCACATTAAGCTTTAACGTACAGAACAAAAAAATAAATGCAGTAAGCCCTAAGCTTTAGGGCTGACTGCACCAATGATATCATAATCAAGTTAATTTATCACCAAGAGCTATTTTTAAATATTATTTTAAAGTCTGTGTTATTCCTAAGAGTTAAAAATTAACCTCAATGAAATATTCGGAGTATCAAATACAAAGTAATCTAATAATCATCATTATTAGATTACTTTGTATTTCAAATTGTTGGAATCGCAATGAATTATTTTGCTTGATAAAATATTTAATATTGTTATGAACATAATTATCATTCTCCATTATTATTGATCTTTGAAATATATATATTTATTAATAAATATTAGCAATCCTTAATTATACATTGCACTGACATCAGCGAGAGAGGCTAAAAAACCGCTTATCTATCTCGCAGCGTTAATTAAGGTTTCGAGGGCGGATTTTTTACGTTATCTAATTACGAAACGCACTCTAGATAAGAGCGGGTGGCAAAAAACGTTGACGACCTCTGTCGCAATAAAGCCTTATTTCTTCAAACAGAAATGATTTAACGTTTAATCTCCGGCTCGCGCGTCGTATTATTATTAGTTGAATTATTTAAACGGGTATAAATTACGTTTCGAAAGAATATACGCGAGAGTGAGCGGAAAAAAAAGAACGACAGCAGTTTTACGTTGTGTTCGTTCTCACGCGATGACATCACGTATATTTCAGTTTGTATCGAGGAGATAGATTAGGTATGGCCAACCTGTAGCTTGCGTGCCACGTGTGTATAGTGTGTGCCATTGCCTCAAATATTAAACATAAATTAATATATAATAATATTTTATCATATGTTACAGTAAAATTGTATCACCAGTGAAAATATATTTTCTCTGGCATTTCAGTGCAATCATATCGGTAGATATATATTTCTACTAGTGAAAATGTATGCTGTACTAGTATTAATTTTCGATAACAATAATTTTTATATTTTTTCGAACCAATTCAAGGACTATACAATTTTTGCAAAACACCTTAAAATGAAAATTATAATACTAGCTATAGACCACCATCACCCTGACAAACTTCGTTTAAAAAATAGTGTAGGGCAACAAATCAGCTCTTAAGGCTAAAATGATCCTAAATTGTTAATCAATTGCTTGATATATTTTAATTGGCCTGGTTAGTGAAATTATATTTCTACTACTAGTAAATATATTTTACTGAAAAATACACATTCACAGTAACATATTTAATAAATTAGTTACACAACAAGGGTCACAGCGTATAACACATTACTTAAAAAACATTGTAGTAAATAAGCCAGTCTCGATGTCACCAATTTTATGCGATTATTTTTCTTGTCTAATGAATCCTGTGGTTGTGAAGGTTTTTATGTAATTCAGCGAATCTTCTCAGCTTCCAGGTTCAAAGTTTATCGCAGAAAGTTTTGAGGATGTCTTCTAATTAAAATTTCGGTAACTACAGCTTCCGGATTTATTGACACGAAGGTTGCGAACGATATTATCAATGTCTTGACGTACTGTATGGTACGGTATAATCAAAACATTCCTCTTCTTTTTGCTTCAGCTAAAAACAACAAATTACGATCGAGTGCGATACTATTGATTTATATATAACAATGTCTTACGAGCTCATATTTATTACGCATCTGCTTGTTCTGAGAGTTACTTTTGGATCTCAATCAATACACCGACTTTTATTGCCTTATCACTGATATATAAATTCCAACATTTAAAAAAAGTGTTGCCAGTAACGAAAGCAGTGTCAAATATAACAATAATAAATAAAAATCAAATTTAATCTGATTTAATTTTTATATCCAAGAAAAAACATATTTTATGAAAACGAGTACTACACAGGAAAATTTATAATAACCACATTTAAAGGGTTTTTACGTTTTTTTCTAATTAAAAAATATTTTCCTAATCGCGCTTGAAGTCCATCTAGTATAAAAAAATTATTTGATAATATTATGTTTTACCGCAACATACTTTACAAATTGGTAAAGTATGTGTCGGTAAAACTTAAATATGATATTAATACTTTCTCATTTTCTAATATATAAGACAATTTATCAATTACAAATTTTCTATTACGTTAACGTTAATTATTAAATAATGATTATTTTATTATTAATTACTTATATGAACAAGTCTAATAGTATTTTTATTGTTAAATTGAGTTTCATTGACTTATCATATCATGTATGTAAACATATCATTTAACACAATAACATTTTTTTTATTATGGTGTCCAATTATCACACTAAAAAAGAACGTAATATCTAAAAATAATTTATATTGCTTAAACGTTTACTACATTAATTCATTGCCCAATTAAAAAATTATATTTTAATACTATATTAATAATTATAAGGATAGAACGCGCATTTTCTCGATGTTCATTCATGAATTCGCACACTAGGCTTTCCCTGTCAAGTTTATCTTTGTTTGTGTTATATTTTACTCATTATTTAATTAGTCGTATATAATACCGTAATGACGTACTTATATTTTACTGTTAAAACGTCTATGACACACGTGGCATTGTATGTTAATTTTATTTTATATAGATATATATTTTTTAAATTTTCGCCTACCTGTCAACGTTTTATTTATACCCAACACATCATTGGGTGGGGTTAACAGTGATATCACGGTTATTTTTTATGTATTGCACTAAAGCCTCTTTCGTTCAAGTGATTTTGAATGGAATTTTCTCAATGGAAATACTAGTTTTTTTAAACGGATTTTACTAATTGCGAACGGCTCACGTGTGACAAGCGAGAAACACGTGGGCGTAATAAAAAACGTCATCACAGTTAATGATCCATGATGTCATTCGTTTCCACTTTGTGCCATTGTCTAATCGCCAAAGAAGACGTCTTAATGACTGTACAAAAAATAATTAATCCGTAATTAATAATTATGCTACGGTTATAATAGGCATTTTAAGATATATTCGGGTTTCTTCATCATACCGTGAATGTTATGTACGTAAATGTAGTGCATGGATAAATTTGATTAAACATAAAAACGTATGTATGAAGTATGCTAATAATGCGTGGTATCTACTTACTATTTAAGTCAAGAAACTAATGCGAGGCTACCAACACCAACTTTTTTCAAAAAGTTTGCCAAAAAAATATTATTTAGAATTTTCAGAATAAATTTTCTAAAAAAGACGTGAATTCAAGTGAATTTTAATTATAGAAATGTAGGCGATTTACGTATTATTTTGATTTTATTGTCCCGTAATTTTTCGTTGTCCCCATTTGCTGTTAAATTAAAAAGGTCGTAGAGGTAGGTTAAGGATTTCATATCAATGCTGAACTGTAAAGAGGCATTGTCCTGCTTAGTCAGAAGTTGCATCAACGGCGTGAGCGGCTAATATTAGTTATCGCATGTCGCGATCCGATATTAACTGATTATTGGGGTCGGTCGACGAGGAGATTAACCACTCGCCGACTGAGCAGTTATAGGTTATAAATGTTGCTTCAAGTCCAAACTATTCTGAATGAATATATTTAATTAAATAATTTAATGATCGTTAAATATATAAAAAAAAACATTTCTCTATTAATTTAAATTCTATTTTGGCAGAATTAACTGATAAGTTAAATTATATATTTATTTATATTTTATTTATTATTATAATTTGAATATTTTAATTAAAATATAATTTTTTATTGCAATTTAATTTTTATAATTTTAAGTAGCGAAAAAGTAGAACAAATATTATTAACTATAGCTTAATAAAATGCGTTCTGAAATTGAAACGACCTAATAAATGTAATATGTTCCAAATTTTCAATAATTATTATGTGTTACGCATTAAACTAATGACCTAACCTAATCTTTTATTATCTCGTCAATGATCTATACGCATAATTTAATCTATTCAATAGCTAGCAATAGTATTGTTATTAATATGCAAGATTGTTTATATGACGATTTCGTCACGCACAAAATTTAGCTATCTATCGTATGATTCTATCGATGATAATGCATAATTATATTAAATCATCTCCAATTCCATACTATCGCTTAAGTTCTCGAATGTCGACATGCAAAATGTGTCACCCCATCTGCTTCGGATTGCGATAAACAATCAACGAATCGTTCAATTTATAGAATTAAGTAAATCACAAATGGTGTGACAGTCAAAGGGCTAACAGGATCATGGAGTTTATGTAAGTTATGCAAAGTTGGCTCGGATACTTTTTATACAGTTTTAAAAAAAAATATTTTAAAAATCTTTATAGATTTTAGAATGAGAAAAAGAACCTTTATTCAATACTTAGATCAAACTAAGCAATGAACAGAGTGATTATTCATTAAGTATATTTATATAAAATTCGACTAGTTGCCAAAATAGATACATAGCTCGAAGTTGACATACCCTCGGGCAATATTCGGCAAACCTCTTTTCAGTAGAGCTTTTTTTAAACTATATGCTTGAAGTATGCTAAATTAAAAAACTTTCCGGGTTTTGACCCTGCTTCTGAACTAATTGATGTTTTATAAGACTTGGCGTGTACGCGTTTCGATCAAGCAACTTTTGGCCGAACAATACGGCTTTGCTGATGTCTGCCAATAGATTTCCTTGAGAGAGTCGTTCGTGACTAACCTCGGGTTCGGTGGCGCCGTCAATCTGTCTCGAGTTCCTTTGTTGTTCTTCCCTTGCCCTGACGTGCTTCAAGGGTTGCTAGAGGCGAAAGTTTAAATCGATATCTTCTCATACTTTCGCCAAGAAACCGATGAACTTTCGCGCTGCCTTATTCGCGTACGTTATCCAAACTCATGTGACATTTTAATTTTGAAGTATTCATCGATGACGTATGTATGTCCAATATTTTCAATCATACATAATCATCAACACCATTCATCGGTTGTTCGATGACACATTTTTAAAAAATAATACATATTAAGTAAATAAATCATGAGCAGTCTTAAATCTTGATAGCGCTTCAAGTGTTTGTTTAAAGCGTGTTCGAAAGCGTTGGATTGTCACAAGAACTATTGTGAGAGGAGAATTTCAATGAGCGGAGCAATGAATTGGTGATGCCATTTCCGTAATGACTAACAAAAGACTTTTTTTATGTTGTGTGCAAATTGTCCGAAATTACATTGTAGTAAAGTGGGTTATAATAAAATCTGATATGCTCTCGATTAAGCAATTTTCTATATTACGCTCGGTAAAAGATTCTAAAAGAAACTATGAAGTGACTGACGTGCAAAATTGTGTGAAATTTGCAGACTAGAATTACAATAGAATGTATAGCAAATTTTTAAAGAAATTGTATTTATATTTATTTTATAATATCTATAATAATAATTGGAAGCACATATGTTGTTTGAATGGTTATCTAATTGCAGTGGCGTAGCTATGGGGGGGCGGGCCGCCCCGGGCGGCACTTGCTTGGGGGCGGCATATTCGCGATGGGATCGTCTAGTGTGGTTCTTAACCCAGAATGCACTAAAACATATATAAATCCACGAATAACAAAAGATTAATAATAACCAATTTATTATTTTAAGAAATGCTGATTTTATGACTCTGCAAAAAAATATGGGGAGGGGGGGCGGCAATTTTAAGAATCGCCCTGGGCAGCACATACCCTAGCTACGCCACTGTCTAATTGTTTAGCTCCTAAAATAATTTTTCAATTAATAACTATATATTTTTTTATATCTAGATTTAAAGCAAATAAACATATGATTAATTCAAAAGATCAATTCTTGATATGCTTACGTATATTATTTGTTCTTTAGAAACAAATATGAATAAATTATTTTTGATTTCTCAATTAGATGTACCTCGATGTACGATTTATATCAAGTGTTAAAAAAATGAAGATGCATATGTTTTGAGCAGGGTCCTATCGAATAACTATGTAAAATTTGGTTTGGATCGGTAAATATTTGTAGAATTGTATAAAGAGTGTATAAACAAACATATACATATGTAATTTTTTATAGCTATGTATACAATTAAAGCACTATCATTAAGCAAATTAAAATACTAATTTTTTTTTTTTAATTAATTAAATGTAGGGATTTTCCTTTGCCTTTCATAGTTAACGAATATGCTGCTTATGCATTCAAAATATTTTTTTATTACTAAGCAATTATTGTTACAATAAAAAATGTACTCATTGGGATAAATGTCTGTAATATTACACATTAATCGAATATCTTAATTATCAAAAATAAAGTTGTCTATCAATCGTTATACAGAGTCATGGATCTAAATTTTATAATTTAGTTTAAACTCATAACTAAACCCTTATTTTAAAGGCGCTTTAAAAAAAGACAAATCAAGTAAACTATTATTTGCAAACGGTTGTGTTTATTGTTCGATATTTAGAGACATTTTACTTAGGCACAAATAAATTTATATATCAACATTCCAGGCTGCTTTTAAATGCTTACATTCATAAAAAAAATCATAAAATTAAAAATATCTCATATTATTCATTAAAAAGTAATAAAATTTTTAACGATAATCAAAGGAAATCCTTACTGCTTTTATTTTATATCTCAATGGCGCAATAAACGTTGAAATAAATCTTCAAAGATACATACATAATTAGCACTTATCCCGACCGATATCTAATTGTTTTATTCGCTATTGTAATACAATCTTATTGTTGTATTATCGTGAATTTTTCTATTATAGTTTAATGTCAAACTGATGAATTCTATTATCTTTTACCGGTATCGATTTTATAAAATCGCCGAAGCCCTTCGCAGATTATTTACTGCTTATATGCACAACCCAGTATTGTGTTACATTTCGCTCTCGATTGGATCATAATTATTTTTAACTCAAATATGTATCTGCCATCTTGGGTCTCTCTCAATTTTATTTTTTCACTCAAAACCGAGATTATCACTCACGTTGTTCATAAATCTAAAAGTTGCGTCATTGGCAATATGAACCATCTATCAATGCAGAGCCATAATTCCCACCACCCAATCGTGTCTTATCGGTCGCTTCGGTTTTTATTTAGTCTTTAGTTTATCTCGCATTTTTGACCTTTGCGTAGGTTCGGCTGCTGTGATTCAGAGCAATTCTGCGCTTTCGCGCGAGTTGTACAGTTTTTTTACTGTTAAATCGAAAGACGAAATTATTATTGTTAGATCGTTCAGCAGACGGTTGCTAGACGCCAAGTGCTTCTCTTTATTACTTGCCTCATTCACCTTCGGTTTGAGCGGTCGATATAATGTAAAACATGCAGTGGTTCGAAAACATTTAAATACTATTTTTAATTCGGAATGGTTTGCTTTAAAGTATACACTTTGGCGCTTTTGCTAATCAGCTCTTCGATATCTCTTGCTATTCAATCGTAAGTTTCTTAATTTTATTAGCATCATATCTATTAATAAATAAATTTATTGGAGTCTTAACATGACCGACAATATAGTAATTAATATACTCATTAACATTATATTGTCTGTTTTATCAACCCTTTTAATTCCAAGCTATTTCACATAGTATATAAGAAAAAATCATCTCTCAAACAAAAAAAAACAATAGATTTTATATTATTATTCATCTTAGCTAATTTCAGTTCTGGACACGTGTTTTCATCTCTATGATGTATAGAATAATAATCAATGTTTGTATATAAGTATAACATAAATAAATAAAATATTCATTGTTGATTATAAACCAAATAAAGCAAACTTTTTATTTTAAAAAACTAATATTAGTTGCTGTTATAATTGATTCTCGATAGATACACAAGTAAAAAAAATATCAATTTTAGAAACAGTGAAAGTAGAAAAGAAATAAATTAACTAACGTTTCTCAATTAAGCCTTTAAGTAAAATATTCTCAAAAAATAATAGATTTTTTGTTGGTACTAATTTGTACAAATTAAATATTTAGAAAAAAATTATGGGTATAAAAATTTAACAAATTCCAAGAAAAATTACATTCCTGACTGTGCACCTGCTTTTGTTTTCACTCATTTGGCCGAGCTAACTTCGGACTGGCCGCTCGTCGAGACCTTTTTCAGGCGCATAATAAAATACTTCTTAGCTGAAATATAATCACCTCCAAATGTTTACTATAAAGTAAATGTTTTTTTTATATTTTATAAAATAAAAATATATACTATAAAGCCTTAAAAATGAGTTAAAAAATTTGAAGCTTGTATACAATAATTACAATAAGGCAATTGAAAACTATTGTTAATTGTTTTATTTTATATGTAAACTTAACATATTTTCATCCTACATCCTTTATTATATAATAAGCGTTAATTAAAATTCAATTCCTTGACCATAATTTTATGATTTTAAAATATTTTTTATTTAATAAAGTACATTATTAATTTTATTGTTTTATTTTCCTAATCTAATTGTTTATTTCATATTTTTTTAGAGAAGCTTTGGCGGCATGGAAAGTTCGAATTGGTTCACCCTTCATCTGCGCCCAAGGCGGCGCGGTTCAACAGCTGTTTAACGATCTTCAACTCTATCCTTCTAGATCACAGGGTGAGTCGTTATTTTATTGTGTATGTTTGCCTTTAAAATATTCAAATCCAGACACTTCGTTGTTAAGAAGCTAGCTTATGAGCTTTCTTCAATAATCCTTTCTTTAAATCTCTCATTTAAATTAAATATTTCGTTAAGAACCGGAGGCATCAGCTACTGGCGCTGCGTGGCCCAGGATAAAGCGAGGTGGAGAATCATCTCGAATAAGACTTTATGCTGATAATGATGAGTTAATTTTAAACTTATGTTTAAGTAGAAGAATTCAGTGATTTTTCGAATATCATCAGTGCTATTTAACGTTACAGGCTACGTGTGTACAATTAGCGTAAATTTCTTAGGCATTTATCGCATAATATTTGCTTTCGGTAAAATATATTCACACGTGTTTACATATACGAATGCTCGATTTGCAGATTGACGCATATATTTGCGTTATACAAACGTCAGAGAGCAAGGGCATTGATAAATTTACGTTGTGTAAATCAGCTGTAAAGTATATACGTACTCGTGTATTCTCTCTAGAAAGTAGCGACGCTCTTGGACATAAAACCCAATTCACACGCGTGATATGTTGAGCGGCACGAAAACTAAAGATTAACATCAAATGACCTCATATTAAGCCAAAAATATGGAATCAATTTTAACCATGACCTTTTAGACATTGCATTATGAAGTAAAAAAAAGCATTAGTAAAAATATTGATCAATTATAAATGCTTTTTACTACAGCTTCCAATGTAACTAACGCTTCTTCAAACAAGCTATTGCATAACGTGATATAATTATTGTTTAGGATTCATGTGAAGTTGCGTTTTATTAAGATGTAAATAATAAAGCAAAATAACGCCATATCGTCACAGTTTTCAATCTTATCTTTATATCTTCAATGAATAATAAAAATCAATGGTTTTTGTTTTATTTATGTGCATTATTATCTACGTACTTAAATGCATTTGCATTTTATACGTAATATAATTATCGTACTATTTGTCATACTGCAAATGATCATACAATATTCTACAGACATATTCCATCAGTGTATTGTTTCAATTTTAACATTTTAATATACAGGTATTTAAAATGCCACCATTTAATTATGCTTTGAACAGTCTATTCTCCTTATTTAATCTCTAACTTAATAAACTCGTCAGTCTTTTCTACTATGAGAATCGGTGGCTTTTGAATGGCACTCATTTTTTTATGTGTGCACAGTTCCTTTATGTATAGTAGAATAAAAGATAACATTATATAAATACATGTATTGATACAATCGAGTGCCTTGTGCAATGAACCAATCTTTCTTATTATCATGCAAATTAAAAAATATATGTCGGAAATATCTTATCTTAAAAAATCGATATTAATAGATTATGCTCATAGTATATTTTAATTCATTTAAAAATGATTTTGGGGCAAAATCTAATTTAATATATTATTATATTTTTATTTAAGAGCAAAGTTAATTAAATATTAATAATTATTATTGTGCATTTTTTCCGTGCACGTACAATTTGGGTAATTATTTTATTAATAAATTAAGTATCGTAGTCTAATCCTAATTTATTGATCAGTCTTGACGTGAAGAGAGAAGCGGCTGTTTTCCGGTCTTCTCCGTCTCGTATTCCAAGTCGTATATATCAGTTGAAAGTTATTGATGAAGTGCTATATTGATGAAGTGCTATTATAAGTGAATTCCGAATAGAATTAAAGTATATGTGCTATATATGCGCTTGTATACGCTTGGTTTACATGGGTTTATTTTGCTCACTTTCGCCGCGAAGGCCAATTACTAAGATTTACGGTTGTAATTGTATTGTATTTGTTTTTTATTGTAACATTTGCATAAGCGTTAGAGATTCGGCAACCTGTTTATCAATGTAATAGATTTTTGTTTGTGTGTTTTAATGCATCGAACGGTCGTTAATGATCTGTTTCGCTAATTTCTCGTCACGTTCAAGTCGTAAAGACATCATATAATTTGTATTTATTGCGCTTTTAACGCGTAATATGCGACAAGTTAATTGCAATGAAAGTTTTGTACCCGCTGATGGTTTTCGATATACCTCACATTATTTTATTTGTTGTTATTTACAATACATAGTTAATTTTGAAGTTTTTTTAACTAAGTGTAGCATGATGGTTTTTTCTGTTACCATAACGACTACATTACATTTAGCCGAAATTTTACATCTCTTCTCTTTTAATTTTATTCACTGGCGAATGTGATTTAAAAAGACATGCAGTCCAACTTGATGACTCGTAACTTGCGAGTGGTATTTTTGTCACAAATATGCAGTTATATATGCATTTATTCGCTGCTAATTTATGTGGTTAATTTGCTAGTACAAAAAAAACTACATATTCTAGAAGAAAAAATATAAAATATTTTAAATTAGCATGCAACTTTTTTACTTAAATCAGGTAATTTATTATCTATTGCAACAGTAAGTGTATTTCCAGCGAAATAATGTAAAAATCGCTACGTGTCACAAGTAGTAAAATCGATGTTTCACTTAAAAAAAGCCATAATTATAGTCTAATGATTAAAACTCATTTTTAAATACATAGATAAAAATGTAATTAAAATAACATTTTGTGAATGTGAAAGTGTAGATAGTGAATATTAATGAAATATGTATTTCATAATTCTTAAAAATTAGACACGATAGAGAAAAATGAGTGATATAGCAGTAATAATTCTAATTATTACATAAATCATTTGCGGAAAAGGGATGCATAAAGCATGGGTTAATATTTGTATATCAACAACTATCAGTATCGCTAAATACATATTATTAACCATGTTGTAATGGATCAGTAAAAAACAAGTTCAAATTAAGGTATGTATATATGTATGTATGTATATATTGGCGCATTTCATTCATGCAAAATATATAGATCTTTTTCTAGACACATATATTTATTTTTAAATATAAACACATTCTAATTATCAGACATATTAAATAATTATTTATTTTTAGAAGCTTCTTAACTACTTTAAAACAATTACTATGTTTGCTGTATTGGACAGGAGATCTGATATCTGTTCCTTTGAACTACTTGTTCCCTAGATTTCTTCTTCCCCATGCTTCTCCTATTTTCTAGCTGTTAACACATCATCTACTGACATAGCCAACTACCTGAATAGTTCAAAATGAAAGATCAAGTTGCATATTTTTAGACTCGCCCTCGTAGTTTTCCGCCTCAACGAGCACTTGGCGGAGCATTAGGAACTGCTTTGCGGTTTTGCTGCATTTCACGATTCAATGTCGAACACCGCTCCGTATATTTTCGTCATAATTGTACATTGTGCTGTTGTACGAAGGTCGCTGAGTAAATGACTCATCTATCGATCTAATATAATGGTTAAAATACACTTTACTGTTTCTTAACATAGATATCGGTGCTTTTTTAAGGTATGACGGCGTTTCCAAAACTATGCGGACCGTTTAAAAACTTAGTTTTTGGGTTTTAGTATTTTCACGCAACTCTCAAATATAAATAAGTTACGTTAAATCGAGACTATTAAATTAATAAAAAATTTAATTGCTCGAGATAATCGATGCGTTTTGACTGGTCCAAAAATTGACCCCTTAAAAATCTCAGCTAGGTTATTTTGCTAATGTGATCCACCATATTGTTTCAAAATGGATAATATTTGAAAAAATCGTAACTTCTTAAAAAAAAATCAGACAGCAAAAAGTAAAAATGTCAAAAACGTTTAAAAATAAATATTTTTTTTACATGTTTTGATTTTTTTTGTGATACGATAACTGCATTATTTTTTATTATTTTTACATGAAACGTTTTTAAAATAGTCTTCGTAAAAAAATTTTTTTGTTAGTAAGATCCGCCAACTTGTTGCAAAATAATAGCTATAGAAAAAAATCTTATCTAAAAGGTAAATAGATTAAAAACGTTAAAAAATATTAATTAAAATAAAATAAAATTTATAAAAATGTTTTTTTGATCATTTATATGAGTTTCTGAGGACACAATCTTTTTTGGTTTAATGATATCGTTATGAAATATTCTAAAAATAAATCTTGTAAATCTATATTGTCTACGTTCTACAAGGCATATTTTTTCAAAATGGCGGCTTTCCAAAGCTTAAAAAATATGACAAAAAATAAAGCGGTAAAAAACGTTTATTTTTTTTAAATGTATAAAAAAAATCGTAGCTCTGTTTAAAAAAATCCTAGAGAAAATAGTAAAATTCAAAATGCTATATAATAAATATTTAAATTAAAACTTTCTTATACGCTTTTACAAACAGAAATCTACCTAATTCTTGCGTTTTTTTTCGGTCGAAATTTGTTGTTATTGCGACCGCTGTATAGAATATAGATAGTCCGAGTGAATCTTTACGGACAGGAAACTGGGCCCGCTGTTCGATCTCATCATCTCCGCACTTTACCTATGGATACCATAACACCATAGCTCGACGTATAGGTACATACATATATTATAAATCTCGCGCCATTACATCACGCCGTGGGTGTGCGGATGTATGATTTATAAAAAGAGCCGGCGAACGCGGAACAAAAACCAGTACCCGTTCACGTAGGCTTCGGCGGTGTTAAAAGGTTAAATCCCGGCTATTCGGGCGTGGCGTTATTTTTCTGTCGCAGAAGAAACTGCGCAAATGTGAGAAGTAAACAACCAATTGTGGCTTTGACGAGGTTATCAGGAAAAACACAATAAACAGTAATTTCGTGATCGGGAATGGTGCTTAAAAACAATATTTGTTTATCGATCTTGAGGGAAGAGTTTCGAAAGATATAAATAACAATAACATAATATTTATTTATATGTACATATATTTACATGATGTAGATGCAGATTTGACTTCGATGTGACACGAGTAGGGATTACAATATCGGTAGTACCGATACCGGAAATAATAATATTAGGCAAACATCGACATTCGATACTACCGGTAATACAAAAACGTTATTTTTTTCAAATCCATGGCGTATAACTATGAAAATGACGTTCCCCATATTGCTTGATAGCAGAAGCGGAAAATATATAATAATATTGCTCATTGTAGAGGATTAATCTAAATAGTGTTATCGGCGTAGGATATTAAAGTAAAATAATATTATGCAGTATTTACGTATATTGTATTCTATAATATGTTTTTCTATTAATCACAGTGCTTATAACATGTTCCATTATTCACAGTGAGTTTTCACTTGCTGTGATTGACCCTTTTTACGCATCTCTGGTGAGAGATGTTGTTTAGATTATCTCATCAATACTATTTAATTAAAATTAAAAAAAAACAATTTATAATAAAATAAAAAATTTAAATTAAAAGGGATAATGATATACATACATAATTAGAATATTCTATATATCAAAATAATAACTGGAGGGGTATTCGAATGTTTTAAAACATTCGAGCGGTACTTGGATTATTTATTTGTTTTTATAATTAATTAAAATAATAATATCAATACCGGTATTGACTGCTTTTTATCTCGATAATACCGGTAAAAAACATTTCATTTTATTCGATTTTCTAATTCTAACAATTTTAAATGAATAATTTAATAATCATTAATATACTCTTCATTTAATAAGAACAAATTATATTGTTTGTTACACGTTGTAACGCTTTGAAAGAACGAGAATTATTTTACAGTCATAGATTAACAACAATAACAAAATGTAAATTACGCGCTTATAACACGTGCAGTTTATTTAGTATTGTATTTTTATTGTCGATTATGTGTAGTATATATTCATTAGGTATAAAGCTGAGTTTTCAGTGAACAAATAGTATTTTTGTCAATATCTATTTTCATTGAAAATTTGCTCTTAAATTGCCATTTTCGAGAGTAAGTTATTAATAATTTGTATATCCTACTAATATACATACATATGTATATACGTAAACGATTGATTATATTATACTGATAACCTTGATTGATTACGGAGATTAATTCCGCAAATCTAAGATGTTATTTAACATTTATTAATATATAGTGTATGTACTACATATTCATATAGTTGAGTACATGCTTCGCATAATTAAATTATATCATCGTGTACATAAAACGCATTTACACATTAAAATCATTGATTAAATACCGTCATTGAAAATAATGTATACGAATGTTGTTGACGAAATTAAAAATCACACACTAAACTATACGCATTTACGTGTTAGTTTGAAACAACAGTAAACCAATTATTTTCATTGCACGTTTTTTAAACGTCAGCATCACTATATGGTTTACTATAGTTTAGCACGTAATAAAAACTACTTCATGTGTAATTATTACCAGTCTATTCAGACGATAATCAGTGGATAGTTTAGTGGTTGTAGTGGATTAATCTCGCTGTGATCTAGTATTAACAAATAACAGATCAACTACTATGAGAAAAATATTATTAGCACAAGGTATTTTTATTTATTTTCTTGAGAAAAAACACATTTTGTGCCATTAAAATAATATTTAACAAGGTCGATTCGTATTTAGGTTTTTTTATATCGATGTATGCTGTTTGTTTACAACACGTCGTTACTACGGTTACGCATATGGTTGTAAAATAATTATGTTATTGTTGTTAATGTGCGATCCATTAACTGGTAAATAATTGTTTTTCTTATAATTTTACTTCTCGCATCTTCTTCTCATATTCATATATATTTTTATTTACCCCGCGTAGATTTTTCAGATTTAAAAATCTAAAATAGTCACTGATAAACAAGTATTGAATATAAGTGTGACTGTTTCATTTTTTGGAGCCCGTATGACGTCACAGAAGCATCTGCTATCTGGTTCGTTGTTGAATAAAAGCAGAACAATTTTCCTGATTTTAATTAATCGAGATAATCGATGAGCTCTGTCTGGTCCGCGCAGCACGTACAGTCCGTCCAAGATGTGAACGCTCATCGGTATAGTATTGGTGAGAAATATTTTAGGGCGACCATGTGAAATTACACGTTCAATGAATTTTTCCTTTTTTAATTTAATTTGTTGAGGAAAATGTAAAATATCACTTTCCTGCTTATTTTGTTTATTTATATACATCTTTAACTCAAAAATATGAGATCAGTTTTGGAATCACTCTCCAGGTTGAATATCTGTTTAATATAATATTTAAAAAAATACCAGTAGAATATTACAGGAATTATTTTATTGATTGCAAAATACCACACATTATAATTTTTAATTCAATTTCTAACATATGGTCTCCCTACCCTTAAAACAGCCCTGATTTAATATTGGTAACGTTCTCCTATCGGTGTAAACAAATTCGCGGAAAACTGTATATGTATGCATGCATGCGTATACGCACCCTTATTTCCAACACAAAGATGATGAGCGTTAACATCTTGGATGGACTATAGCTGACGTGCGCTGCGCCGCACCACTGGCCAAATTGTCTGCATTTTACCTTTCTTCATATCGTGCTAAAAACTATTTTTGATTTAAATATAAATAATTGACGATTAATAGCGCTTTGTTACATTGTTAAAACGTGTTATTTAAAAATGGAAGTTAAAATAAATTGCGCTTTTATTTTTTACTCGACATGTACATACATTATTAGCGTTCAATTTATAACTTTTTATAATAATATTACGACTACCAAGAAGGAGATATTAAATGAAGAACATCTAGACCAATAAAAGAGCGCAAAAAAATATTCCTTCTCAGAAATCAATAATCCACGTCAAAATGTTTTTTTTTTATATTATTATTACGATTTTTAAGTAGTAATAATTAAACTTAGTACATCTAAACTGAATTTTGACCAATAGGAGAGCCCAAAAAACAATTATCACTACTCAGAAGGCAAAAATCCACGTCAAAAGCAATAAAATCGTATCGTCACCGTCGCAGTGGTAATGCTCGTAGCCGAGCGTTCCCACTACGACGGCACCGACACGATTTTATTGTTTTTGACGTGAATTTTTCCTTCTGAGAAGTGTTAATTGTTTTTGTGCACTCCTATTGACCAAAAGTCGATTTTAATTCGTTTTATGACTTCCTAGATTTTGACTGCAAGCCTGGTTTAAAAAATATGAAACAATCGTCATCCTGTTGTTTATGTTTATACATAACAAGAGCATGGATCCAGTTTATAGCGATATTTTTTATTTATTCCGTTTTAACCCTTTAAACACCAGCGGCATTTTAGTGAGTCACCTGTTATTTCTGTTTACGGGTCAGTATCTCTTTCTAAAAATAAATATAAAATACTCGGTGTACTGATAAATGAAGCTAGGTACAATAACTTTTAATAATTAAAAAAATATAATTTGAAAATAATTCGTTCACTTGTTTTAAAAAATAATTTGTAATAAAAAAATAATCAACAAATGACGCACCAGTTAGTTGCTGGCGTTAAAGTGGAAGTGTTATGGACGGGGATAACATTTTGGAGTGTTATAGAAAACGATTCGATTTAAATATTCGTCAATTACAGGTTAGTAAAATTTTATTTTTCTTACTTCTTGTTTATCTAAAATCTCTTAGTAAATATACATTTATTTTCAATTACACACATGTCTTGCTCATCGACTTGTAGATGAATCGTATATTAAATTTACCTTTGACTGATTACAAAATATATATATTTTAAACGTAAAAAATACAGTTTTTTTAATAGTTTTAAATAACCTTTTTGATAGTTTAAAAATAGAAAAAAAAATACATTTGGAAAAACAACACAAAATGAAATATGTTTTTCTGCTAAACAAATTTCGTAATAAACGTTATTTGTGATGCACTCTTTTCTGAAATATCTAAGAGAAGTGTCATATGTTTATAATGTTGTTCTTAAGGATTTTTAATTTTATTTTTATTTTAAAATTAGTGTCGTTAATTTCAACGAATATGTGGATAAACTAGCCATAAAAAATATAAAAAAAATTGATGAGATATTTCAGAGATGTAGTTGTTCATTCATTATGTTGCATATATGTAGTCCGAATTTTTACATTTTATATGTTAATATTTTTACTTTCATTGTATAATAAATGAATCCCCTGCTTTTTTGTTGAATAAATAATTAATGTAAAATTTTTGAATTGATGCTTTCAATATTGATAACGAGATATTTGTTTTTAGAAAAAAAAAATACAAATAAACATTGTTTATATAGGTAATATAAAAATCTATAAAAAAAATGTGGCGTTTTTTTATCATTCGAAAATGAGGGCCTCTAAAATTATGTTGCGTCTGGGGCCTCCCAAGTGCTTAATCCGCCACTGTAGTCAAGATCATTTAATTTCTTTTCCGTAACAATTTCACATTTTTTTAATGTTTTGTATTGTGATGTTCACTGTTATCCATGCGCTTGTAGTACATTGGGCAGAGAATGTTCCATGTAATATGACATGTTTTCCGCGATGGATTTTTCCTTATTTCGCTAGAAACTTAATGACGGATCTCAATCCAATTTTCTTTGTGATGTACACTTCCCTTGCAGTGATAAAACAATAATAATAAATATTCATTAACAATCACAAGTCATAAAGATCACCGTCAAAGTCAATCAGTTGCTCTAAGGTCTTTGTTTTAGATGATTTATCCGTAACTTTACTCTTCCGCGCGCTCCAGTGATGTACACTTAATGTACATTTAATTTTTTTTTAATTTAGTGATTTTTTATTAGATATAAGATATGAAGTAAATTATTATTAGAAGATTTTAAATAGCTCGATTTTAATTAATCATCACGACATTCATTCGTGAGATTAGGAAAATCGAAGTACATAAAGCTAATCTGTGATGATCGATCATAATTTTAATTATATAATAATCACTAATTTTGATTTCCTAGACATAATAGAAATTGAAAAACACTGAGCTCGATATAAGATTTGAACCGAGGTCTTTCAGGTCAATAGTCAGCGATTTATACCTCTGATTTAAAATTGTAAAAACACGAATTTTTATATAATATGCTACTTTCAAAAATTACTTAAATATTTTAATTATCTAATTTATGTATCGCGGAGCAATACATAAAATATGAACATTTCATTCGACATATTTATAAAGTTACTCACATAATAATATGACATGTATACTCGGTGTACATCACAGTAAATGAAATATGAATGTAGTGCATTGTGATAAATTATGTTAAAAAGCTATGTTTGTTCATGATAAAATCATTCGTTAATCATTGATTAATCGTCTACAGGACTAAACTAGGAGCAAAAAAAATATTCTAGAAATTGCCTAGTTCATTGTAATTGAAACATACTTATATTTGGGCATTGAGGGACCTGTAGTAATTTATACACATTTTTACACACTTGAGTAATGAGTTCATTTATTCACATTTGTTAATTTGTTTGTATACACCTAGAAGTGAGTTAATTTTACGTATTTTTACATAATTACTTCTGCGTCTGCTTTAGCATTCCTATGCTAAAGCAGACTCAGCTTAGGTCTTTATTTGAAAGTCTAGATTAATTACGTCTGTTATTGCATTTTTGGATGGATTCAGTATATATTTTTAGTGAATTTTAAGTATCCAGATTGGTTTTAGAATTTGTTGCTATATATTTGAGTTGTTTCGAAAGCGGTGCAATTTAATTTTTATACGTTTGCTGCATCGCAACTTTGCTTCCAGAATTATGCCAATATACTTATAAATAATGTCACACAGTACGATCTATCGGCTGATCGTGATCTGTGAAGGTTCGATTATTCTATTTTTAAAATTGATATGCTTAGATTTAATCTCATTCAATTTGATACATTTGTAGATTTTGTCGATAGATGTTGATCTTAGCACACTACCATGAGGTACTCCTGCTTATAATTGTAAATGTGTACTCTTGTTTTACTTTAAATTATGTACGTGTCATGTAAGTCTTTCATCACATAGTTAACCTCTTTTCGCTGTATGAAAAATATATGTTATAAAACATGTTAGAAAATATCGAGGAAAAGTATTAAAATTATTATTTGAAGTCTTATGGCAAGTGGTCGCAATTTTTTACTAAAACTGTCACAAAAAAAATCCAGAATAAATAGATTTTTTAAATTTATTTGTGAGGTCATATATGGCACTGTAAGCGATTTAATACTATTCAACATTATATGCAAAAAGATTCAAAAAGTCAAATTGAGCTTTGGTTCATGAAAAAAAAAAATTCGCTTCAGTTCAATGGTAATTTAATAAATTAAAATTTTCTTTCCAAGAAAAAGATATCGATATTTATTTTAATGCCAAACTTCAAGCTTTCAAATCAAAGTATTTATTTTTTATCATGGTTATCATAAATTATTTCTAAAACATAAATAATTGATCAAACTTTCAATTGTAACAGTTTTCGGCAATCCCAATGCGAAACTGCATTTCCATCATTATAACATAAAATATATGTCTTTGAAATAGAGACTGTAGAATAGGCATTTTAAACATTTTTGGGCTAAATAATAATCTCACAGCTATCGAAAATATTAAATTACTTAACCGCATTGTGCAAAACACACATTTGTCACCGCAGGTACCGCAGCCATATCATGTTATAAAATCTGTTTATGTTCACACATCGACCACACAAACATTACATTATTGTATGCATAAACACGAGTATCTGTTACGTCGTTTTTTAATCGCACAAATTATCGTAGGCGTTTTAGCGTAATTTGTACATCTTCGGCTTTCGCCAGGTGACATATCCGAGTGCGGCCCTGGACTGTTTGTGTTGTGCAAGCGCGCGATTTTCGCGCCGAAGGCTTCGCCGCCGTAAAAGTCGCACGGTGTGGGCTTTATAGTGCAATTCCGAATCACCTACACGATTGAAATTATTTAAATTAACATAAAACTAAACCGGAGCATTTTATTCTATCTACGCCTGTATAACATCTCGCGGGCGAGCCCATTTTTATTATGCATCCAATAAGGCTGTCACTAGGTGCGATGACCAGGTGTTTCATCATTAAAGGCTATAGAGCCCTTTGTGGACCCCAGTCTCCTACATTAAGTGCCATTTATGTTTATTTATGTTTGCGTCTCGATTCGGACGACATTTTTACGCCGATTTGCCCCCCCTTGAACTTGGCCGGAAAATTACATGTCATTAATGAAATACTATGAATCTTGATGAAATTGAAATATTAAAAAAACGACCACTAACTGACCAACTTCATGGAAAAAGCTGAAATGATGTCCCTGATTCTAAACCAGAAATTCTCGGCAACGGCACAGACACGATTTTATGGCTTTTGACGTGAATTTTTGCCTATATTATATTATATTAAAGCCACCGCTTCTCTCTTCGCATCCCTTAGTATAGCTCAACATTCGGAACTTAATTATTTTTTCCCCCACTCTTCCTGGAAAATACTGAAATGGTGTTCCTGCATCCAACCAGTCTTCCTATTTTTCTTTACCCGCCAATTTGTCTAAAAATCTATTTTTAGTAATTTATAACTACTTGTATCGAGTTCTCCAAAATAATATAAAAATAAAAAAAATCTAGTGAAATGCTGAAGCGTTATTCTTCTTTTAAATACACCACACACCAATATATGATTTATTGCTAAGTATAAAATGAATTTGATGCAATTGGTTAGTCAAATGGACCTTTGATAGTTTGTCAATTTTTCCGGACACTGATTGTTTCATAAATAAATTATTCCGGACAATAAATATTTTTATTAATATTTAAAAAAAATACGATAAATATTTGGATTGTTTAATTTTTAACTACGGAGTTAAATCTCATTGTGGAGGATAAATGATTAGATACACACATTCACAGTAAAATCTAAAACAAGTTTGAGTTACAATAATCTCTCCCCTACTTATAACAATTATTATATTTGATCGCCATCTATATTTTTATTTATCATTTAGAATTAGATTTTTTATTATATTTATTATATATACATTTATGCATATTGCACAATTATAATCGCAGCGTCTGAATACATATTTAGTAGCGGGGTTCAACGTACTGAAAGGGGCGTTTTCAGCTAAAAATCTGTAGCAAATCCGACTTGTAAAGTATATAGCACTATCTGTATCTTCATTCATTATATTTGAATACGTTGTTTTAAAAAAAATCTGATAAGGTATGTATCAAGTATGATTCATTTATAAAATATTGATGTAATCGATAGTAGACTAAGGTTTTGCACATGCGTGATGAAAACTCGCTTTATACAAAAGTATGGAGAACTTAATATACCTACTCGAAGGCATTTTATCTATGGAACATCACCATTCCTGTCTAGTCTCAAATAATAAAATAAATATAGAGGGTTATGTATATGAATGTTGTGTATTTTTCAGTGAAATCCTATTCAGTAAATATATATTTCTACTAGCAAAAATATACTGCGCTAATGAAATTATATGCTGCTCTAAAGTGTGCCAGTTGCAAAACGTTAATTTGCTGTCGAAACCCAAATTAATAAAAGTTGAAAAACTATTGTTAGTTTTAGAACTGTCATTAGCTTAAGTTGGGTTTAGTTATATGTTTGGGCTTCAACAGCAAGTGGACGTTTTGTAACTTTTACAGTGAATGTGTATTTTTAGTGAAGTTATATTTTCAAATTGATTTATGATTAGACTGATCTTTATAAAAAAATAATAAAAATCTTTATAATAATGAAACTTCATAAAGATGTTTAAATACCACTTTAAAATTGATAATATAATGGTATTTGTTAATAATAATCCGAAATTTATGATTAAATCTTATGATATGCACCTTTCCTTAAAATTGTGTTCAATCCGATCTTTTAGACTTCGATCTTTTTTTCACTTTAAAGTTTAATTAATTGGTCAAATGTTATATCGATGATATGCTAAATTGTATGGTCCATCACAGTATCTCGTTTTTTAAAAAGCGTCGATAGAAGAAAGCGAAATTTCATTATTTGATCATCGCGAAATATACATATTCGTTCGCAGAGTGTATTCGCGAACGATGAGGTCAGTAGCACAGCTTGTTTTGTTTTTGCGATCTGCTTATAATATAATTTCATGCGGTGGTTAAAAATAATATGTGCAAACCATTGTGAGAGTGATGATTGTAAACTTTTATCGCTTCGTATGCGATGAAATCAAACATACATTATAATAAAAACGTAACGACATCAAAACGTTATTATAATTCGACATATTTTTTAATGCAGTTTATAGTGTTATTTTTTGTCTATAATAAATCATTTTTTATTTAATAATAATTAAAAGTCTTCACTATCCCGTGATATGGGATGAAGTGGATACCTTCCATTCCGGAATATAAGAAGCACCCCCATATAATTTGCCTCTTTTGACATTTTTCGTTATTTCTTTCGAAACCTTGACGGTGAACGTAGTGCATCCCATCTTACCCGTATACATTTATTTTACTCTCACAGGAAAGTCACTACCTCAATCCAAAACAATCCAGCTTTGTGACGATTGGCCCATTTCTTCGGGCAATAACGGTTTTTGGTCAGGAATACGACTGCATACATCTTCTTAATTAAATAACATTGTTTCGAAAATATTTATCAGTTAAATAATAATTACTATATCTTCACCAGGGGTAGTTATTTTTACCTTTACCCAATTGATTGCAAACATTAAAAGAAATGTAATCTTTGAACTGACGATTGATTATATTTTATATCAGAAGCTGATAATGAAACCTTCGCATAATGAGAATTCAATGACACGACACATATTTATAACATACAATATCTATTGTATTTAAATTAATTTAAAATACCTTAATTATCAGTTTATGAAAGGAAAAATATTAATATTAATGTATATTTTGCCTTGCGGTGTTCATCTAACTTTTCAAGATGACTTTCTTTCTATTATTCTAAATCTATTACTTTTACATTGCTTCTGTTTTCTCACAATTCAGCTAAAAATAGTTGATTATGGATCAGCTACATTTTTTTTAATAAATTGTAGAATATTTGTCGAGTAAATGTTACATATTGTAGAATGAACTATTTTTAATAAAAAAAAATATATAAAAGATCGGAATAGTATGTTATTTAATTCTATATTTTGATTCTATTCTTGTTTATAGATTGTTTATATAGTAGTGATTATAAATAGGTGAAATAGTCAATAATATAAGAACAGTATAGGCTTTTCCAAAAATAATATTTGATATTATTACGTAATATATAAGAAATTTGATCGTCGATTATACAGAATACACATAATATATTATATACCCATATAAGATTCATGAATCATTAATCAAAATTTACCAATCGAATAGATCGATATATAGTCGAGCGAGGTTGTTTGTATTATGATTATTTTTTTGGTTATTCCGTCGTCCACCTGAATTCGTAATTTACCATCCAAAGTGGCGATGCAGTCATCGCCGAAGTGACATCACTGTCTACGGACAGTTCGTTTTTGGCAAACTTCCCTTGGGGGACCTATGTTAAAAATGTACACAACGCTGCGTTCTTAGCTGTTTATATATTTACAAATTTATCTGAGCGTTATAACAAATTGTAGCTGCTCTGCGAGCTTTCGCGCTGCATTCAAATTGACTATTAATCATGCAATGGATAGTAATAACCGTTTTTTATCTGCGTAATAAACTTTTGATTTTCCTCAATTTAAAATTGTTTTAAATTGTCTGGTCTGAGCAATAAAATGATTTATATGAATTATGTTGCATGCTACACTGCATTGTATTATTTTAGTAGAAATCCACTCATTATTTAATAATCGGGTGTGATTAATTTAATAAGATGAATCATATGGTTTCTATCCTGTTGTGTTTTGATTGTTGTTAAAATATCTAAAAATATAATTCACGTTAAATTCGATCATTGGTTAGTTGCGCACAAGAAGTATTCGACTCACAAAATCTGGTTCCGTTCAGTAAATTCTAGGAATCTTCCGACGAATTCTGCAGATTGTATACTGCCAGAATTATTAAAATGACGAATGTGACTTTTACGTTACGATCTGAATACAAAGCTGCTTCATTATTAATTTCAGCGGTGCTTTTGATCTTGATTATTTCATTGTGACGAATAAATCATTTCTGTGACGTCTCGAATAATAAATCTACAAACGGTAAATATATTTTAATGTTATAGTAAAAATTTAATTTAAGGTTTCATGCAAAGAATTTGTGTCATACACTTAAATGTTGGATTTTATTCGTTTTGCTTCAAAATTTTATAGGGTTTCTTCAATGGAATAAAGAAACACCTTCGTGCATTAAGAAATAAATTATAATAATATACTATTTTTGTTATATTCTAGTGATATCTATATTATGTTTTTATATGTTATGGTTAAATTTGTTTAGTGTATAAACAATTAGCAATATTAGCTATATTAATAAAATAAATAAAAATTTCACTCGACAAAGTCCATAAAAAATGAGTAGATTTCTGTATAATAAAAATGTGTAAAAATGGTTTTATTTTAATATCTATAAGACTTTGCTTTTATTACTATTTTCTATGATTTTTTCCATCTTTTAAATAGCCGCCATTTTGAAATTGGATGGTGGATTTAAATTAGTTTTATAAATATTGAAATCAATTACTTGTTGCTGTATGTATTTAACAGATCGCAGTAAGAAAAACCCCTTCTTTATTTAGTAACTAAATTGAAAATTGCCTACTTTTCATGATAATATTATGGGTAAAGTTCATTCAAAGGGGCGTTTATTTGTACTAATATATTCATAAATCACTTATGAAACATTCAAGGCCAACTGAACGAACGTCGCATAAGGATAATAGCAATAAACCATTTGCACTTATATTGTCTCAATCAATTGTGTTACACTTGCCCTAGCGAACTAAAATCACTAATAACCCTTTGGTTGCCGAAGTAAACTTTTGATATTTTGGTGAATATTGCTGGACCCGACGTAAGCAGTAAATATAAGAATCGGATACATTTTGTAAGAACTGTAGGGTAAATTGAAACAATTTTGAACCAATTTTTTATTATGATTACAAAAAACTCGGCAATCAAAGGGTAGAGAAGCAAGTTTCCATCGTAGTTAACTGTATTATATAACCTATAGATCTTTATTATGTCTTATTATATCAGAAACAAATACAAAGTAAGCCTCAGAAAATTGAGTAGGAATCTAAATCATCATAAATGTATGGATTTAGGTTACGAATTTCGATTGTATCTAGAACACTCCTTTCGTAGAATCTCCTTTCAATGATATTAACATCTTTCTTTGACACTCCAGAATATCTATTCCAGGGATAACCAAACTTTTAAATACACATTACATTACTAATGAGTCCACTCCCTAAACTCACTTTCGCAATAGTTATATTTTATATATGTATAAATAATGTGAAATAACTAACACAAACCTTAGGAAACATCTACAGTATAATATGTAAGTAAATACATATGATATAATTATTATTATATAGCTTTTGCGATGCATATGTAATTAAAATGTTAATTAAAAAAGGAAAGATCTTCTTATTTTTCATTAGTGTCTTTTAGGATTACTATCTAAATATCAATGTACTACAAAACAATAAAAAATATGATCAGAAAAATTGCGATTCTTGCCTTTTCCCGATCAATAAAAAAGCCCATATATCGGATTTCGTCAAGCAAAGGGTTAAAGCATTAAAAATCAACAGTTAATTTTAGAGTAATCTTTTAGCAAAAGAAAGTATTTATTTAATGACAGTTATTGCTTTTAGCTTGTTTTTAGATTTCACAGTTTGATTCATGAAAATATCATTTAAAATTTTATTCTCTACATTTTAAATCTAATATTTTAATTTAAGTTGGAAGCGAAGTGATAAAAGTTTTAGGAGAGATTCGAGGCTGTTTTTTTAGATTTTCTTTGAGGGATAACCTGAGAATTTCTGTTTTAGAATCAGGGATTTAATTTATATATTAAATATTTATTTATTTATGTTTCATAGTATTTAATTAAATGACGTGCATTTTTTGTCCAAATTTAAGGGGGAGGCAAATGCCCCTAGTATTTCCGCTGACATTTAAATTTTATATTGGCACCGACTGTATCTTTTGTTCAGATATTTTTACAAAGTGCTTTATGATCCGTTCTTTATCTGGTAGTTGTTGACAATACATAAAAGTCCAGACTGAAAACTGTATAAAATCGAAAGCATCTCGAATTCCGATTCGACCCGTAATTTGATCTTATGGTTTTACTAATCAATTTTTTTATGATTTTGATAAAAATAATGCACGGAAATTCGCGTGCGCTTTTTTGTATCTTCAGTATTATTTTGTCCTTTTTAGACTTATTCGATATCTTGGCTACTCCTAATCTATACGATACAATACTCGAGAGTTAAAAGTTTAAAGACACCAACTTCTATAAATATATGCGCGTGTGTTCGGTGACTCGTATCCGGTGTGCCCCTGAATCGTTTAGCATATGACATCTATAACCATAATTACTGAGGAGATTGTAGCAGTAGTGTTGTGTTATACGCGAACATATTTCAAGACCGCGAATCTTGTTGTCCAACCTTGGTCGATCCACGACCGAGAGCGAATTTGGCTCATTTAACCTTCGCCAGAACCGAACCGAGCTATGTGTAGTATGTATAAGTGCGTCGACACTTCTGAGGGTCTCCCTCCAGGAAGTAAGGTCCCTTCATCTCTTCTTCTGCCGTTCTTTTCCTCGGCAGAATCCATGTGTATATAAGCCAGCGCTCGCGCGCGAAAGCGCAACTCTCCGTTTGCAAATGTGACAATTAACCGGTGCGGTTGTTTACCGATCGTCTCTTTGTTTATCTCTGTGCATTTTGTTGATTGTGTATTTTTCTTTGTTACAGTTTTTGAGATGCTTGCGGTTGCCAAACGATGCGCAAACAGGGGAGCGCTGTCGTTGTCTTTTGGCGAGTTCTGCGTTTCCGCTGCCGAACTGCGGAGGCGTTCTAGGAGAGAGTGAGTACGATTTTTTTATCGTGTGTCATGGCTGCGGCTTATCAATGTCATGGTTATGTACATTGACGTTTGATGCCGCAATTTTAACGTCGATACCATATTTAGCAATCGAGTTTTGCTATGGAGCGCAAACCGACAATCGGCGAGACCAGACAAAGGGTTATCTGACTAGCGCTTATTTTTCAGGGTGGCTCAAAGTTCGTCAAAATATTAATCGAATCATTAGTTTAAGAGTTCAAGAAAATCTAATTCTGTCGGTTCAAAAACCCTTTACAATGAGATTCTGTAACAAAGAAACAACTAATCGATTTATATGTATCTTACAATCACACACTAATTTTTCAGCTGAATCATTTTTAACATATGCATTTATTTTTTTATATCGTTTGTATAAAATAATGATTCAAAATCTTAATATACATATTGCAATTACGCAGTGGTTTCAGACATGACATTAGTTTTTTTTCTAATATGTAGCTATATTCTATTTGTGCTCTATTATATATTTTTTAATCGATAAAATCGTTATTAATTTGTGGTTAACATAGATCATGGATAGTTATATCTGCGAAATGCAAATAGTTACAATCGACTATAACAAAAGCCTATATATGCTAGCAAAAACTGTGTGAAGATTTGGAGGAATATCTAAAATCTTCGATTAAAACTCTTAGCTTCTACTTTGAAAAGCGCTTAAGGTCTTCTAAGTTGAGTGACAACAATTACTTATATAAGATAGCTACGATCCTATATATTCCAAAGTGCTTTTTGATAATACTCATTTAACAAAGAAAACTCTCCTATATAACTTTGAGTCTTAGATATCTTAAAATTATGTACACATGTGATGTAATATGGTGTCCTATTTTGGCTCCCCGATTTGAATTTAACTATAATCTGTCCAGAAATCACAGTCAATTGGCAGCATTTCATCAGCTACTTTTGCCGAATATGACCGTCATACACTTTAAAACTATTTCATTGTTTTACTGATACTCGTCACATTCTGACGTCTTTCTATAAAGGTGCATATTTGAAAATACCGATTTTTGCTGTGTTCTGCTTTCTAAAAAGTTTTGAATGCAATATTGTAGTTAGTATGAAACTGGCAATGTGTGTGTTTTAAAAAAGCGCAACTTTAAGTATAGTGTTTTATTGTTTTTAATTCTGCTTTTATTATATGGCTTATATTTATCGTATTTCGATTTTATATATCATTTATTTAATTTATCTGTACATTTTTACAATGATAAGAATAAAAGGTTCTCACCATACGTATAATTTAATTGTTAAATAATAAAAATTAGCATTATATTCGCTGTGATGTACACTAAGTGTACATATCATCTTATTATGTAAATATCTCCATATTTTAGGTATTTCTACGCGATACATTTACATGCTAAATATAATAATTTCAATATGTAAGTAATTATCGGAAGTGACAAAAATAAATATTCTGTCAAGAAAATTTTTACCGTTGCATGAGTGTAATTTTTCAATATTATTTTTGTTAACGCATATTTAATACGTTTAATTTCTGCATTTATACAGAATAATTGCGATGTCCAATGCATCAATTCCAGCACTTATATCTCAATAATTATTACGTTATGACTTTGACTATTGTTATATTCATTATTTTGAAATAATATTCACGTTCTCCGAATTTGAAATCACACTTTTTTACATGTATACCGAATACACATCACCGGAGCGCAAATATATATATTTTTATATAAGATTAAATTAATTGTATAATAAAACTAGGGATTGCAATAATATCGGGATTTTCAATACCGGTATTACTGAGAGATAAAACAGTCAGTACCGGTATCGACATTATTTTTGTTTTTTTATTGCTATATGATGTCTATTCATTCAAAATGGATCTGAACGATCTGTTGTTGTTATATTGTTGAATGTTGTTACATGCTTGCGAATTTTACGAAAAAAAAACAAGGATTTAAGAGTCGGAACGTTTTCTTTGAAGATATTGAATGAAGATATTGTTTTAAAATGTAATAAATAAGCAGGTCAAATTTCGACTTTAGTTTATGACCAATTATCCGTCTTTGTTTATGCATATTTAGTGTTTCAAACAATACGAAGCTTTTAAACAAATTTCCTTACATTCAGGTATTTCTAAAAATACTTCTAAAAAAACGTTTTTGTTTTCATTTGTTCTTTCACTTTTTCGTATCATATAAATATATGCAGAATTTTCAGAATTTCTGATTTAGA
Organism: Plectrocnemia conspersa; assembly: GCF_051122295.1. Classification (NCBI taxonomy): domain Eukaryota; kingdom Metazoa; phylum Arthropoda; class Insecta; order Trichoptera; family Polycentropodidae; genus Plectrocnemia; species Plectrocnemia conspersa. The sequence goes on from NW_028277168.1 coordinate 18,205,659, forward strand.
ATCAGATACGTCTTTTTTTTCAGCTTTTTTCAGGGAGGGGGGGGGGTAAAAATTTGGTCAGTCAGTAGTCGTTATTTTTAATATTTTGATTTTATTAAGATTCATAGTATTTCATTAAAAGACATGCATTTTTCTGGCTAAATTCAAGGGGGGTAAATGTCCCCCCCCCCTAAATGCCGTCCCTGCCTTTAATTCATATCTTTGATCTATAAAAAATGGCATTCTTGCTTTGTACTTTCGAATTTCAAAAGTATTCTCTCTTATATTATGTATTACTATCATCACATACAAGTTAGTTTTATAATAATTGGTGAACTTATTATCATATGTATGTTTCTACAACTTTAATAGTTATGACATTGTTTATCTTGTTGTACATCATATAACTAAAAGTTTTAGAAAAAAATAATTAACTGAAAAATGTGATGTTTATGTTTTTATAAGAAATGAGCTTTCGGAAACGACTGTTATCCTCACGTCGTTCATACTCTAAAAATATCTTCTTACTCTTAATCGTTTCCTGCTTATACACTTTTCACACGCTCATAATATTGAATCGTTATTGTAATACGCTCTCGTCTTGTTTTACAGTTTGTCTTCTAAAGCAAAAAAAGGAAGCGGGTCATCACCGCCACGTTCATCAGAAGTCAATCGCGATGCAAGCGATGCCATAATCAAACACAACACTACGAACAATCGCACAGATAACGGTTAGTATGTTATATTTTTTATTTATTACTATTTTGTAGACATACACATGTACTCCACGCCATAAGCACGTGGCCGTGTATCACGATTTTCGAATTAGCATTTTTACGTACGTTTCCTTGTTTGGATCTAAACGCGTTTTAGCCATTGGACGAGAAGCTCCGTTAAGTACTTCCGTTTTGACAAAGTTCCACGACTCCCTAAGTTAACACTGCGTGGGAGATTTAGAATAAAAATATTCCGTGTCACCATAACCGGCTTTAGACGCCTTCTCTACTCGGCCTAAACAGAGACCTTTTATTTCAATGTTGATTTGATTGTGAATCCTTGTTAGTTCCCTACAAGGCGTTGAATTGAAATGATGATATTTGTTTGTAGTTCAAACAGCAGTTGAAGTTTTTTGTCGACCCTGACGAATGAATAGTTGTCGAGTTCTTGAAAAGATTTTTTCCTTGGTATAAAAATATGATTTTCAGAAGCTAAAAACATTGTTTTAACTCATACATATTGGCCGTCTCTATTGTAAACAGTGATCAATCAACGATCAGATTTCGCTGATACACCTAACGCCTTGGGGGTCAGTGCGATGATATCAAAAAGCCATAAATAATAATAATGATGATTTATTCCGGACAAGCATTAATGAACTGATCCAAAAATAAACCTGTGATGTGAATCTATCAAAGAAATATTATTCCGGTTCTTAAATGAAAATTTGCATAGTGTGTGCGAAAATATTTTCCTTAAAGAATCAATTTTTTACACAGAAGAGTTTTATTAAAACTGCGTTTTGCAGAACTACGTGATTCAATTAATATAATAATTAAATTAATGGCGCTTAAAGTATTTACAACACATTTATATTTTTTATCATTAAGAAACATAAAATTAATTGGCTTCTATTTAAATTTTATTTACAGTGTTATTAATTTTATTAACATTATAAAAATATGCTTACTATTATAGATGAAAATGTTCTTCAGTCTTCTTATAAAATATTTATACCATATTCCTCTTATTTTTTATTATCAAAAAACGTCATAATATTTCTCTCAACCACAGAACATTATCGGTCTGATTAAAGTTTTATTTATTATTATTATTTCTGAAGGTTTTATTTTCTAAATATCTATGTAAATTTATTATATAAATGCATAGTTACAAGTTGAACTATATAATATGCATATAATATAGATTTAAAAAGCGTTTCATGTGAAATTTATTTATTCAAGTCGATTGACATTTTTTGTGAGAAATATCATTTATGATTTTCGATATCAAGACTGGATTCGTTCGTGTTTCAAGTTTAAAGACCGCTGCTTAACATCAATGTTGATATTATAAAAAATACCAACTGCTAGTTATTCACATGCTATTCAAGGTTACTCGATTTAATTAGTTCGATTTGTGAATCATTCTTGCGCGTCGATAATTTGGGGAAGCCTCCACTATCGCCAATTTAATCGTCCGATAATTACTTCCGATAATTCTCGAAAACATCTTAGATTATCTCGATGGTGCTGGTCATGGCTGTCATGAGTGTTCTCGTGACGAAACTCGTTTGTTTACGGTCATATATAATATGATATCCTCGACGCAAGGCTTCATTCAATACCTAACCGGCGAAGCGATCGGCTCTTTGTCACCGTATATCATAAACACTAACATGCGATATTCCAAGAGATGTGCGTATTGATTATAACAACGACAAAGAGAAGCTTCAGACTCATTGTTTTCGCTTACTTTGTTCCAGGGATAAAATCTGAGCCGCCGCCGTATGAGGTTTTCCTTGGAGGATCGTGCAATCCCACGACGTGGAGAACGGACATTGCCATACCGATGCTCAAGAAGATGGGAATCACTTATTTCAATCCCGTGAGTGTTTGTTTTATAAGTAGTATAAAAGTTTTTTAAATTAATAGTTATTCTTTATTGAGATGCACTACATGTCAAAACAATTTTCAATGACGTTATATTAATAGCATCATCATTAAGATATTATTATGTACAGCATACGTGTATATATCAGCAAGGTGGTTCATAAGTCAATTTACCGTTATATAGATTTAATATCTGAAAGTTTAGTGTGTGCTTATAATTATACAAAACGCACAAAATATTAATATCAAGGATATTTAATAACCCAAAGTTAACAAAGCAACACATTGGGTGTAAGATATTGGACAGCCAACATTAGTTCAGCAGTTGCATAAGGTCGGTCTAATCGGGCTTTTGCTTCAGTACACTGCGCAGATTGAGACTAGACTTGACCTCCTACCTGGGTTCTCGCGAGTGACGCTGCGACATTTTGGGTAAACCGACGCGAAACTGTTGATGGTCTTCAGCATTACTAATCAATTTAAGTAGACCGATATGAGATTTCAGGGCCGATGGAAAGAGTAGAGTTGAGAACGAAAAGACGCGCCTGAAAACAAACCTATCAACAGCTTCATTTGCGATACGTGTCAATGCTGAAACAAGAAAAGTGAAAATCTTTTTATTAACTCTGAAAATTAATAATAAGAACAAAAACCAAATGTCATTCGCGTCGTCTCGGATCTTTCTAATCCATTGAGTGTCAAACATGGATCACCTGGATAAATTTAGACTCTACCGTCTTCCATGCACAAGCACTTGCAGTATATGTTATAGTAGAAGCGAATAAAGTCAGAGATGAGAAGGGGGGATCAGTAGAGGCATTTACCCCTCTCCTTTGAATTTGGCCAGAAAAATGCATGTTAAATAACATTTCATTAAATAATGAAATACTAGTATCCCTCAAAAGAAAATCTAAAAAAAAACAGTTTTGAATCTATTACGAAAATATTTTCGGTCTGCATTTGCATCTATAATTACCGGATAATAAAGCACTTTGAAAAATGATCTGAACAAAAGATACAGTCGGTGCCGGTGGCTTAGTTGGAGGTGTATGATTGCATTAGTAGCAAATATATGATTGCATTAGTAGCAAATATATGATTGCATTCTAAATACATATTCGATATATGATAGCACTCTTTTCAAGCTCTAATTCAAGCTTAAAAGTGAGAGCAGAAAATCAATTAATTCTATCGTTTATTGTATTTCTTCCTCTATATTTTAAGTTTAATGACTCTGCCCTAAAGATTGTGACGTCACAACAAAGCTGCTCGGCCTTTATGTATATGTAGATGGTATTGATATAACGCGAAACTAATTGAAAACCTTATTTGAAGAACAATCATTGACACAATTTTTTTTATGGGAGAGTAATCAATTTTCTTCTTTGACCACTAAGAAATACTTAATTAAGTACGTTTTAAATATAAACATTACATACATGATTAATATGAGAATTTACTTTCACTTTTGCTATTCTAATTAACTTTTACTTTTATTTAAAATGCGTTTTTTGGTTTATTAGTTATATTAATAGAAAAAAAATTCTATTATAAAATATAAGGTGCTAAAAATCACAACCGAATCACTCAAATGATGATCTGCAACTGGTGTATTTTTCAAATTTAAAATGCAACTGTTCAGAAATTATTTGTACATGTTGCACATTTTTTTTGTTCTTTTTTTAGTAATATAATAAATTAGTATCCCCTCGACACTTAAGAAAACTAAATTTTGTTTATGTAAAAGAAACGTAATATGCATGCACAGACTAGAGAACATCTGTTCTGTGTATGCACGTGATGCGTTTACTCTTGTGTTTTTGCGGCGTTTTTGTAATATAAGCTGCTCAATCCTCCTGTGTAAAAAAAGGGTCGAAAAAAGTTTTGTAGAATTATACAAACATATATCATCGCATTTTATTTTCTTCTTAATTCCACTCTTGTATCTATGACAAACTCGCATTTAACAAAAACAATGAATATAAAACTATTTATATGAAATTATTTATATTTACACGAAATACAAGAAAAAAATATTTTATTGATTATTTTAAATTTTTAGGAAGAATACATACATAAATTATTCGAATTTTTAGATTTAAACATTGTTTAGTCAGTTTAATGTAAAGAACCACCAATGTTCAGGATATCTGTAGTTTTTCATATAAAATGTTTGGACATTGGTTGTTTTTCCAAAAGTGGTGATATTTTTGTGAGAATACTGGTTTTAAGATTTGTTTTCTTAATGGAGCTTATAGAGAATGCCTAGCACCATCTATTTCGACAATAAAACAAATTTCGAAATATTGGCACTTTTTCATATAAGGTCTTAAATTGGAATTAGCGGAATAGAGGATAACCACTATGGGTCATATGAAACGTTATACTACTATGGACCGGGGCACATACTTAGTAAGAAGAAAAACAACAACACATACATACATACATGTCAACCGAATCGATTTATATGTTTCTCTATTTGAGGTCGAGAATATTTAACAAGGTTGCCAATTAGTTGTCTGCCCCGGAACACCAATTTTCACACAACGGGCTTGAAATTAAATTGTTAATTGACTTATGGAAATACGATGGTGAGTCAGTGCTTTTTATCTTGTAATTTATTTAACAAAAAAGAGTGCATGGATTTCTTTATAAATAAATTCATCAAAGACGAGTAGGATATGTTCAAGACACTCGATCGTCGCAACCGTTGAACGAGCATTGTCATGCCAAAACAAAACATCTGTATTCAGTATGCAGGTCTAAGATAATTCTTGAGTAGATCTGAGTATATCATACCGATGACAGCGCTTTCACTGGGCATGTTGCACCAAATGCAAAAGAAAGTCAGCATTGGTGGTAGTGAGGCTTCAGTAAGAAGCCATCATCTTCTGCTTCAAAACACTGCACTGGTGAGGTAGGCATTTTGTGGAACTGCGTAACATGTGTGCTGATCCATGATTGCTCTTCAGAAGCGAGACTGTACACTGTTGTAGCGTCAGACATGCATCACCATACTGAACTTTCATTCAACGTAGAATTTCTATAGGTTTTGCCCCTTCGCTTTGATTTATGTTCTAAATGCGGCTGTCATTTTAAGCTAATGCTGTTTTTCAAAATATATATGGCACTGTTGCTAATTTACAGGACAATAGAGCAATAATTAAAAGACCAACGATCAAAAATGTATCATCGTTGCATTATTAGAATAATAATAATAATTTTGATGTATAATAGTTTATTATATTTAGATGATTCGCAAGTCATTTGAGAAAATATCTTTTTTGATATACATATATTTTTGATGTATAATTTGCAAGTCATTTGAGAAAATGTAATAAATCTGTAATGTAACTTGATAGATTGAAACCTAACTGAAATATGATGTTTTTGTTGTTTGCAGCAAGTAGACGTTTGGTCGTTAGATTTAATAGAGATCGAACACAAGGCCAAGGAGTCTGCCAAGGTACTGTTTTTCGTGTTGGACGCTGAAACTCGTGCTGCAGCTACGGCCGTCGAGGCAGCTCATCTCGCGGCTTCAACGAGGGCGCGTAATCTGGTGCTGGTGTTGCAGCCTTATAGTCGCGGGCAGCAGATAGGCGGTGAATTAGTTCCTGACCAGTGAGTTCTCTATTATATTTGAATATATGAAGAGTTGGAAAGAATAGTATGCTAACAGTCGTTTATCCAACGCAGAATAGTAAAAGTAATAAAAGTTTAGATGTAATATAAAACTATAACATATCAATTATTTATTCTAGACAAATACATAGCTCCGTCAAATTGGTTTATTCACTAATTAATCTGCGTTAAATTGATATTCTTATTAAGTATTATATTTCTCTACATAACTAAGCAATGAACTGATTTTTTTGTAAATTTTTAGAGAATACCTCGATTTATCACGCGGTCAAGCAATTCTGCAAGAGGTTGCAGAGAGACGTAATCTGTTAGTCTTCAGAGAATTAGAATCAGCTTTATTATTTACACATAAGTTGTTAAGAGAAGAAGAGGATCCGACGCCGCCAATTTTAAACGTGACGCAGAGTTCAGCTATATCTAAACATTTATTGTAAGTATTTATATATTATATTAAATGAAACTAAGTAGCGTACTTTAATATTAATAATAATCATATTGCAGAAAGCTAAAGAACGTATTCGACAGCGTCGACAATAGCAGATCTGGTAAATTATCATTGGAAGAAACGCAGAGAGCTGTAAAGCTGTTGAAAGGCTTAGAGATGACTGTAGACGAGTTGAAAAATATGATAGTTGCGCAAACGAATACCAGATTTGAATTAAAGAGTCCGGTTAATGGGACAGTTCTAAGTTTAAGAAATAGCACGAAGGTGGATTATGAGACGTTTTGTTCAATCTTAGCCGAAATTGATGCGGATTTAAACGGCGATGATGACACAAGTGAGTTTCTCTATTTGCTAATGTATTATTTTTAAAGCAGCCGAATGATAAACATTGTGTAAACTGATGTTGAAACTGTGTAACGATATACCAGTGATAAAAAAGTAATGAAAACGATAAGCGTATAAATAATGTATAGAGTGGTATACATGTTCGGAAGTGGTCCACGTCATTTTTTGACGATATTATGTTATTAAAAGTTCAAGTATTAAGTTATTATATTTATATAAAACATCAATGAAAACATTCGCTAAAGCAATGTTCTTTAATCATTTTTTAGCAGTTAATGGGTGAAATCTATACATGCCTGTATAATACTAGTGTAGTAGGAAGTTCCAAAAAGGCATAGATGCTGTGACAGGCTCTCCTCGATTGCAGTAATTTAGGGCTTATATTTTAAGCGCCTTCCGTATCGGTCACGTTTTATGAAGCTCATGAGGTGATGAAATATACAGCTTTCAAGTCCGATGAATGGCTGTGTACACAACCAAAATACTTTTAAAGAATTCCGCCGGATAATTTGAGACAAAGCTTGTGTGTCACTGTGCAAAAAAATATTTAAGGGTCTCATTTGCCTCACCCTAGTTGTAGTTTTGAAACTAAATAATTATTTGTTTGCTTTAATAGTAATCTAATAATAGTAAATTTATAAATATTCCGTTACATAATGTAAAACATTAACTCTAAAAGTTTAAATGATGATGAACTCTATCTTTTATATATATTATATACATATATATATAAAACACATAATAAATAATACATATAGAAGTTTACTAAAATGATCTATATACTATCCACAATCTTCACAACAAAATACACATATTGCTTAATATGTTTGTCCTCAATTTTACAGCGGAGTCTTCAGAAAGTCTGAGGAGTTTAGAACGTCAAATTAATATCGTAATGCAGCTGGAGTCTGGCTCCGTGATAATAAATTCGAGCGACTCTAACACATCTTTGTCGAGTCTCGAAAACGACAACAATAGTAATTCTCGCCAGACTCCGTTGGAAGATAATTGTAGTAAATGCGGCACACCGGCGGCCGAGTCTTCTCACACGTCCACTAAATGGCGCCAACTGTTAAACAATGTTCGTGCTGCCATATTTGGTTTTGTATCGAAAATAGGTACAGACGACTGCCTTTAATAGATGTTCATCATCATTTTTGCACTTTGATTTTTTTATTTTTTATTTCGTACCACGTTCAACGTTCTCAAACGCTATACTTGCCCATTTATTATTTTCATCATGTGTGAATCTTGCCCATTTATTATTTTCATTATGTAAACATCATTACCATTCAATTGAATAACTTTGAGAATCACTGCTTTTATGTAATTAATATTTATTTGGAATGAGTAACACTTACTTACATATTCGCTTATATTGTAGTAAAAATCGTTATTTATTTATTGCTTAATATTCAGTGAAAAGTGCCACATATAAATAGTACAAAATATTTTCACTAGTGACAATACAGTTTGATTTATGATATCATTTGCGATTTATATTTTGATTTCCTAAAGGATTTTTATGAGTTTTTATTTATCTAGTTTCACAAAAATGACTGTGAAATATTAATTCATGAATCTGTTATAATATAGAATCAGCGTATGTGTTATAATTATTAATTTTCATTTTTAGAAACTGGCATATCAACGAGATTCTCTTCTCTAACATCTCATACAAACGGACAAGAGAATGGATCCGACGTCGATGCATCTGAAGAGAAAAGTACCCTAAATCATAAAACGAGAAGAAAGGAAAAGAATACAAGTTCTAAACATAAAAAAGTGTTAAGCAACGACAATAGTTTAAAAGAAACGAAACATAATAATAATAATTCGGATACAAATGTCAATAAACAAGCTAGAAAATTAAGTGTCTTCATACCAACGGTTCGTATTTATTGCAATAAATTATATAGATACAGAAAGAACATGTTAACTGGTATTTAAGCATTTATTTAATCGAATCTATGCTATAATTCTTAAAGTTTAATCTTACTAAAAACTCGAGAATGGAATACTAGTGTAATATGATCTTAATCTTCAGATATTGGTTCATCTATCAGTTAACATGTTCTTCCATATAATATTTATTTTATTCAGTATGTATGTAAGGTATAGTTTTTTACAAAATATGTTTATTTAGTTTTCATATAGTGCTAATTCAAGTTCAGTTTTAACACCACAATCGACTAAAAGGCTTGAGGGTCTGGCAGATTTGGTGAAGGACGATGTTGCAATGCGAGACGTGTACCTCGGTGGCTCATGCGTAGTGAGTATTATAAATGATTTTATTCCCTTTCGTTTGGAATCGTTTTATAATATTTTATATTTTTCGTTTCAGGTGAGAACATCGTGGAGGGATAAGATCGTAGTACCTACACTTGAAAATAAAAACATTACATATTACATGCCCACGTTGAACGATTACAATAGAATGTTTTCGGCTCCGCCTTACACGCCTGCTAACGGCACTAGATTTAACTTTGACGACGTTTTGAATTCGTCGAAGCCCAGCGAACAGTCAAATGCATCCGTCGAGAATACCTCTTTGGCTAAAAACGAGAATCTAAACATGACAGCTAATGAATATGTTAAAATTAATAGGCTAAGTAAGAATAATTTAGAAAATGAAACTCGCTTGCTGCAAAAACACGAAAGATCGCCGGCGTCCGGAGACGACCATCCGGAGAAAAGACCGAAGTACTCGACGGACGAATCTCTGATAAGCTTAGACGACGAAGTCGAAATAAGGAATAAACTGATACCGAACGTCGGTTATCCTTTAACGACGTACAATAGATTAAGCGCTTCGGATTTTTACAAAATACCCGATAATGCATCACCGGCTCCGTTCAGAGGCAAATATTTTCATTAGCTCTATAATTGTGATGTTAATAATTTATTTATAAAATAATGTTTACGTGTTCTAATGCAGGGATGTACGATGAACGTCAAATATGGAACAGTCGCGTTCTGTTCTTCGGTATCACAAAGGATACGCGATGCGTGGCCCCTATGGTTTTGGCAGCTCATTATATAGGACTGCGTCCCGATGCAGTCGTACTGTGTGTACAGCTTCTAAATCGTCCAGATAGTGTAAGTTAAATATTCTACGTTTACTTTATTATATTGTGGATAATGATTGAAGTGATAAAAAACAGATGGATGTGTTATTTATGCATTGAGGTGCCGATTTCAAAGATTTGAACGAAATATATGGGACTGATTTTGCTCATTTTAAAATGGTTGCTTTGGTATTTGTAAAATGTTATTGATAATTTTTTACAATTAGATGTATAATATATATATATATATATTGTGTATATAAAACATCGAAAGAATAGATATTGGATCATTAAACGAAAGTGATAAAATATAAAAAAATATTTTGGCGTCAGATTTGTATGTTATAATATAATTCACTTATAGAACTAAAATATTTTTTAATATGCATAATACCAGAAAGTTCACACACCCACATAAAAAATGAAATATAATCATGATCCCACACTCTTAATGTTTTCTATATTTACATCTTAAAACACGCTAGCATTTCCAAATAAAATACAGTAGATTTAACACGTAGTCAACTATTTCTTGGAACTAAAAAGATTTCAAACCATAGACAGAGGTTATTACATAATACAATTTCATGCCTACATGTATAAAATATAATAATTATCAAGTATAGGTTATTTCTACATACACAGAAAATATGTCTTCTTTTCTTGGAGCGATTTATCGTCGCTATTTTGTGTTTACAAACACACAGATTTGACAATATATTGAGTGTCATATACTTATTATTTTAACCTTGACTTTTGACATTCCAAGACTTTATTCCATTAGAAATAATGGAATTTTTATAAAATACATTTATAACATAACCTTAAATCGTATTACATGTATTAGATAAAATAAAATTGAATGTAAATAAATGAGTATTTTACCTAATTCTTCTAAAAACAGTAACTTTTTACTCATCCAAAACATTCGACTTATCTAGAAAAGTGCAGTTAATTTGTTCTTCTGTTGTTAATCCCATATCTTCTAAACGTTTTTAAGAAATGCGAATGTGTTCATTTTAAGGAACACAAAAAACTTAGTATAGTTGATATTAGAACTAATTTTTGACAAAAATTTCAGTAAACATGTTCTTTTGAGGTCTTTATATATAACTTGGGTTGAACCGAGAAAATTAGGTTTGAATCATAGAAATTAAATAATTCAATCGACTTTCATATGCTCTTTAATTATTGATTATATGTCTTCTAGCCGTTTTAGAGAAATGCGAGTGATAATTTAAAAAAGCCCAAGAAACTTATGATATAATTAGCGTGACCATTTGTCTCGGATCCTGCGGAAATTAAATTATCCCCAGATGTCCCGATTTGTACTCCAGAAAAAATGGTCGTCCTAGATAAAATTAATAATAAAACTTATTTTTGACAAAAATGCAAAAATGTTCTTCTTGAGGTTTTTATATATAACTAATAAAACCAAGAAAATTGGGTATGAATGATGTACAGTATACCCCCAAATAACACGGTAAATTGGGGACGTGCTATTTGGGGGACTAGAAAATATTCATATTTTTTTGCAATATGTATGTACGAATCAGACGCGTGTGGTGAGATATCTTCCCTTTGACTCGCTCACACATAAAGTCCCCAATTTTCTGTGTTATTGTATTACTGTAAATTAAATAATTTAACTTCTTTACCGGAAATGACGTCTAAAGGCTCCATAATGATATTTCATATATAACGGGCGTGACGGTAAAAGTCGTCATTGAATTTTAAAAAGTGTTTTTAATGAAAAAGACTAATTTTATATCACCTTATATATACTATATATTATCACAACAGCCAACGCGTGGCCGTTCTGTGACGAATTTTATAGTCATTCGCTGTGCGTTCTGTTTAACTTTAATTAAAATTTGACAAATTTAACTGCTCGTTTAGAATCAGCTATTTTTAATCACATTAATAATAAATTGCCCAGTTAAGAGGTTAATTGACTTAATGAAAAAGAGCAGTTTTTCTAGGTAATTTATGAAAATATATTATTTGTTAATCTATTTTTTTTATTACAGTTGTCCGAGCAAGCCGTCAAAGATTACAATAGAGGAAGAATGTATCTTATTGACTTAGCAAAACGAGAAGGAGTACCTGTTTTCGATAACTTAGAAGAGGCTACGCAACGTGTAATCGAAAAGTTGAATAAAGGCAGCTATTGAACCTACAACTTTTTAACGCGTATTATTATTATTGTAATAAAATTACACAAGAATTGGCCACGCTTTATATAAATTTAATTTAATTTAATGTCGAAACTTAATTTTCCATAATTATTTTAATGTAGATTATTTTTTTAAAACAAATACTTATAAATATAATATTGATAGATTAAATTTATTTTTATTTGTATTATGATAAAATGATGTGAATTGTCTTTATGACATACAAATATATAGTAGTTTAAATATAAATTATTAACGAATCTATTAATTTTTGGCATTTGATCATTTTGAAGAAAAATTTTTCGATTTTAAAATATAATATTATTAACATTATAAACAATCAAGTGCTCTTAAGTATTTTTTATATAACTATATTTTTAATGCTTTTTCAAAAAGCATTGCGTGTATGTAGCATAATTTTTTTAATGTGAATTTAGCTGGTAACCTCATACAAACCAGCTTAAGCTAATTAATTAACGATTAATCTTAGCAAATTATTATACATATTATGTAATAATATACATATTGATATTTTTTTAGTTTGTTTTTTGATTAGCAAAAGCTCTCTTCCTTTTAAAATATACCTCTGCCATTGTGTAGTATTTAGGCCACTTAGTAATTGTTACACACGTTTTAAATACACAACTTCAATTAAAAACCACAATTTATTACACGTATATGAAAGTTTTATCAATTTGTTTTTAAAACACACATTCCCGCACTTGAATTTTTATCTTAGCCGTTTATTATAAAACCGGTGATACCGACTAGAAAACTTCGATAATGTTGTGGTTTTTATTTGAATCTCGTCTTTATATAAATAAAAACTTCAGGATATAATTTTTTCGTTGTATATTCATAGATAAATATTTTTTTAATATTCTAATCTTATAATACATATAATATCATTTAAGACTGATACATGATAAAATGCAGCAAGTTTATGGTTTTATAAAGTTATGTTTACTTTCTATTTTGTTTTGTGTGTAAGTATATGAAAAGATGTTTTATTATCAAATTGTACATATTTACACTTAGTGCAATTAATTATACATTTAATATTTCAATTATTTATTTTAATTATTTATTAATACATCATTTCCACCAAACTGATTTTGCTTATTTCTATTTGTGTAATCAGGAGTGAACGCTAATAATAAATAGTGCTGATTTTAATACTCGTATTCATTAAACGACGGAAGGATTAATGTATGGAATGCAATAAAACGATTTAATTATAAAAAGCATCTTTTTTAATATTATAAACTAATCTATTTACATCCAAAAAGGTGTTTAAATCATAAAAATATATAACATACAAAATAAATCTTATGAAATAAAGTACAGATGGTGTGGTTTCATCGTCTCCGAGTGTTATCTTCAAATCAAACTTAAGTATCGTATTAAATGCTAGAGCCACACTGAATAAAGATAAATGTACATAAAAACTCAATACAAATAAATGTTAACACAAAGTCCATATATAAACTGATATTCTTTATTGCTCAAAAAGTACCACATTCGATTAACGCATCAATAAATTCTGTTTTCTCAGATCTTGAGTCACTTCGTCAAATTTAATTTGAGGAAAAAATCATATTAAGAATATACTTTAGATACAATAAAGTGTACACTTTACGTTTGTACATTTAAAACATAGCATCGAACGAGTTAACCAAGGCCAAGAAATAATTCCTGATCTGAATACAAAAGATTTTTCGGCAATGTTGATTTTGCACCACTAATAGAAGACCAGGTACTGTTATACATTTTTTATTATAATGCTTAATTCTATTATTTTTTTTTTACTTTTACATTACATTTTATATAAGTTATATGTTGCATATCTGAACGTTTACAACATATTTTTCGAAAATATACATTATTACAGTAACGGCTCGTGAGGGGATGCTGCGGTTATATTCTTTAAAACGACAAGACTATTTTGTATATGTCAAATCTATTAATAAGTTTAGGAAACATTTTTAAGAAAATAGCTCCTCATGAGCCGCGACTGATTATATACATATCTATCAAACTCGTGATATCGCAAAAAGTTTATCAATATAGTCTGATTTTATATTTATAAAGATAGGAAAAAGATTTGAAATTTGCGTCACATTAAATGTAATGGATAATTCATTAAAAAAATATATCGTAATCAAAGTTATCGCTTCTCGTCACGCCCAGATGATGATCAACATAGCCAAATAATCAACGGCGGAACACGCATACGATAAAAAAATATTAGCAGAGTTTGATTAACTGCTTTATTGACTTTCAAAAATATCTTAAACATTTCTAGTCTTGTTTCACAATCAATGCTAAAAAATATTACAGACATCATCTATACACGATTAGTTTGGAAAATATTCTCTTTCACTAAATATTTATCAAAACAGAGTAATTAAAATAAAACAACGAATAAAAATCAATCGAGCAAGAAAAAAAACTCCAAACTAATCTACCGTTAAAAAACGAAGTTAACGATCAACACAGCTATTCATTAGTCATTCATTTAAATCTAATTAAACTCAAATGCTGCATGGCTATCTATCTATATCCAGATCTCAAATCTTCCTTTTGGTAAAAAAAATCTAAATGACTAGCTGCTTACAAAGTAAAATGCAATAATATGGAAAATAATGGGGAAAATCGCTCACACGTGTATTTACAAAATGTTTTGATTGTATTGTTATATTTTCATCTCGTATCGTAATTTGGTGATGATGTCAAAAGGAAGACTTTACATATAGTGTAATATGTATTTAGGGATTCGAATCACTCAACAACGTATGGTGAATGTTTAGATTAATAATTACGAGAGCGCATTTCAATGCGCCCACCAAGTCTAGGTGTCACTTTTCCATAATTTTATGGTTTTGTCGTTTTCGAGCGCAGCCGATGCGATTATGTTCTCCGTGGGATGACAAGCGGTGCATAGTACTGTGTCCGTGTGGCCCGTCAACCGCTGCACCACTTCTTTCGATTGCAGATTCCAGATATAGACCAGATTGTCTTCGGAACCGGAAACAATCCACTGAAATAAAAAAAAAAATTTAAAACTACTACTCAATAAATATCTCCATAAAAAATAAAATCTCGATTTATTTCCTTTGCAGCAAGTCACAACAAATAAATAAGCAATTCGTAACATATCGCACAATAGCAAAAAATTATCTCCGTATTATTAATTACAAATGAATTTTATTTCGAGGCTAATATACTATTGAAATTGTTCTAAAATATTCACTAATTAACAATAATTACTTAACTAGGTTATTTTTGGTTAAGATAAAAACATATTGTTGTAATTGTTGATACTTGAATATATTATTGCTGTATTTAAAATGATATATGATAACTATTTTTTGTGTTATATAATACATATTTAAAACGAGACCTTAGTATAGCTAGACAACTCTTCAAGGGAGATACTAATTGATAAAAATAATAAAATAAAATCAAACAGACCTTTCCGCCGGTTACGCTGAAGTTGGCAAATATGCAGTATTTTTCGTTCTTGTGTCCGGTGTATGTTTTAAGACATTTACCGCGGCTGTAATCCCACAACTTGAGCGTGTTGTCGAGGGTAGCGGCTAAAATGTACTTTCCGTTCGGACTGAACTTCACAAACGACACGGGAGGATTATCGTCGTCTATCAACGTTTTCAAACATTGACCCGATGCCGTGTCCCAAATGCGACTGAAAATAAAGCATAAATTTATATCTCATTCTAAGATTGCATATTTTATTATTTGTCAATCAATTACCATAAACCGTCATAACTAGATGAAACTATTAGAGATCCGTCTCGGTTAAAGTGTACCGCGGATACTGGATCCGAATGTGCCGGAAGTGTTTTTAGACATTTTCCTGTTTATAAAAAAAGGAAATATATTTAGACGTTCATTTACATTAAAAATATGTCATCTATATGGAATTTTAAAGCACCTGTTCTGACGTCCCATATCCTAACGCTCTCGTCGAAGCTTCCGGATACAATTAAATTACTTTGCGGATTAAAATTACAACAGAAGACGTAATTGCTATGACCTTTCAGTGTCTTTAGGCATTTACCCGAACTCAACTCCCAAACCTGAAAAATAAAATAAAATACATGATTGTCATAAAGGAGTAGCTAGAACACAGTCAAAATCAGTTTTTTGTTAAAAAACTTATATTTAATTGAGTTGTTATTAAATGTTGAGTCTTCAATTTTTGAATTTAGTGTCAATTATAATTATAAATGCGTACAGATACAATTCAGATGAAAGTATTCATTTCATGTTTGAAAATTTACTAAAAAAACAGCATTTTTATTTCTTTCAGATTTTTGGCGGACGGGTGGCAATTACACAGATTGAGCCGCTACAGTATTATTTATTGAAATATAAATTAGTTACATGTTGAAATATTATGTATATATAAGTGAACGGTAAACGAGGCACCACCGGCCGTAGTCTTCCCATCGAGGTTCACCAGAATGTGCTGCCTTCCGTCGCAGTCACGTCAATGTTACCAGAGTGCCGCCAAGTTTTGACCATAATAAATGAATAAATAAATACATAAATAGGCAAGTTTTTTCCTATTAATTTGGATCTATCAGAACAAAGTTGAAATCATTACTATAACTTCTGCTAAAATTGTTTCTAATTTATATTTTATCTTTTGGCAGTAGTTGGTTTGCAAAAAGATAATTTATTGTAATTTCATCATAATTTAAATTAAATTTGTTAGTTAAATCTTCGAAACTATTTGTTAGACATTATATTGATCTTGATGTTTATCATTCTAATATTCTACTATTTCGGTTAATTTAATTATCATTAAAAGTAAAAAAAACTGAATAAAACTTGTTGACAATATTCAAAAATAAATCTAAAATACAATACTCACTCGGGACGAATAATTCTTGATATTTTCGATTGTGTAAAACATAGATTGTTACTCTTCTGTAGAGAACATTAACATTTGGACTCATATCAATGTATTAAAAATTTAATATTTATGAAAAAACCTTGGCACGAATTTGAAGAAGAAGAAATGAGATAATGTTGAAGCTAATCTATAAACTGTTTGGACAATAGACTAAAAGAGGTTTCTATTACAAATGTTTCGTCACAATGGGATGTTATCAAGAAAGAAAAAATGGATATATATAACAGAAAAGCATATTAGTAAAATCAGTATATAAAAAAATAATCAATTTTATCAGTCACTGTATGTGAAATAACTTGACAAAATTTGAAAGGACAAGGATATTTTAATATTTACTCTCCATTAATAGTTTTTTTAAAAACTCAGGAAATAATGTAATTTACATAATTTTGTATCATATTATTTTTATAAACTAATCTGTGAAATATATCAAACAGTAGTAATAATGGTATTCAAATTATACACATTAGCAAGAGCAGAAATACATCAATATACTCTGTATATAATATAATTATTTTAATTTATAATTCAATGTATTATATATAATATGTTCTAGAACCGTCCCAAAAGTAAGTGTACTGATTTTTAACTTATCTCTTTTAAAGTATGATTCTTGAGCGTTTCATACCAGTACTGGAATTTTATGTAAGTATGCTTAGATCATTAGATTCACAATCAACCATAGTGATGATCCTTTAACTTAGGGAAAAGGTAGAAATCTAGGTTGTAGGTTGTGATGTTTTATTTCCATTGAGATTTGCTGAATTATACATATTTCTTCAGGCGAAAAGACGTTTTTATGTGCCTTTTTTCTTTACTGTTATTACTACACCTAAGAATTTTGGTTCAATTACAAGCCTCATAGATAAGTTTTGTACAAATTGCCGAGTAAATAAGATTTCCTAAAACAATATATAAAAATCTCATACTCAGAAGAGTGAGCAATTATGCACAGTAGAAAATGCAGCGCGAACAGGTACCAGGTATTCCTGATTTGAATTTCATAAAACTGCTGTTAAAATTTTTTATAATTTAATTTCCATTTTAAATTCAATGTAGTGCAAACTAGTAATAACTGTTAGCAGAAACCTCCAGAAATGGTTACATATTGTTATGATTTTTACCTAACCCTTGTATTAACCAGTTAAGTGCAGAATTTAGTTTTAAAAATCCCTTACTTTTTTTTATAAAATAGTTTTATTGATAATATAAAGTAGTGGTCAGCTAATCGGGGTAAATTACCACAAATAGGGTAAAAATGGAATTTTTAATGGGAAATGAACATTCATTCATTTAGAAATATATATTATCTGAAATATTTTTTAAGACTCCTAAATCAACAAAAAACACGACAATGCAATCCCAAATGGCATTGTCTCTAATCGTAAGGGATTTTCATTAAACGATACCGACTTTTTAAAATTGCCGTTCTGGACCAATCTCAAGGTCTGTCAAAGATCATTCCATTTTGTCAACGCCTCCAAAAATTCCTAAATAAGTCCAAATACTGAAAGCAACTTCAATTTACTCAAAACAACAAACTATAACAACAGTTTACTTTACGAAATAAATTATTACCAGTGAAATTCACTGTTATTATTTGGCTCACCTTGGAAGAAGATATAACAGTTTAACAGCCATAATCGTCATTGCAGGTTCATTATTTATCAGTGAGTGAAATTTAATTTTACCAACTCTTATGTGTATCGAAAAAAATATTTTTTATATTGTAAATTAAAATAAAATAATTTTTGGAAAGTTTTACTTTTTTCAATTTGGAAAAAAATGTTCGCTATTAAGATTTACATGCAATTGAAGAGGAATTATTGTTTTGTA
Source organism: Plectrocnemia conspersa (assembly GCF_051122295.1). Taxonomy (NCBI): domain Eukaryota; kingdom Metazoa; phylum Arthropoda; class Insecta; order Trichoptera; family Polycentropodidae; genus Plectrocnemia; species Plectrocnemia conspersa. The sequence goes on from NW_028277168.1 coordinate 18,224,702, forward strand.
TTGGAATTGATGTCTACAATAAAGTTAATGAATTCTATAATAATGTTAATTTAAAATGGAAAGACTGCATTGCTGTATCTGTTGATGGAGCCCCAACTATATTGGGTAATGTTAGTGGATTTCCGACTTTGGAGAAAGAATAATCCACAAATTGAAAAAAAAACAATGTATGATTCATCGTCAGGCATTGCTTGTGAAACGTTTAGAACCGTCACGGGAAGTCGTCAAGCATGATGTTATCAAGGCTGTTAATGTTGTAAAAGGATATGCATTAAACGCGCAACTATTTCGTGAATTATGTACAGACGGTGAGGCTGAATATACATATCTACTTAATCATACAGAAATGAGGTGGCTCTCACGTGAAAATTTTTCGAACCGAGTGTGGGCTCTTAAAACTGAACATGAAATTTCCATGGTTGAGCAAAAAAATGTTGTCGCACATAAGTTTATTAACACTTTGTGAGTTCCATGTCTTGAGTATGTAAACGCATTAAACAAATTGCAAGGAAAAAACAGCTATATAATTTCAGCATCTGGATCAAAGATTTTTTTAGAAGATTGTGAAAATATTACTTTTGACGATATCAAGGACACAGTTATAAGGCATCTTATAAACTCAAAGAAAGGTTTTCTGAATTATTTTCCAGATCTTGATTCACATACTTTCAGTTGGATTGTAGATCCCTTTAAATGTGAAATTGCTGATTTACCAGAAGAGCCACAAAAATTGGCAGAAGCACTTCTTGAACTTCGATGCAATGATGGAGCAAAGGCTTTTAAAATTGTATATGAAGAGGTAATCAAAAAACTGTTACCTTTTGCAACAACCTAACTTTGTGAACAAGGATTTTTTACTCTAATGAACATAAAAACAAAACAAAGAAATGGATTGAAATGAAATCGATCCAGAAGACGCGAAGGTATTCAGAGCGACGAACGAAGCAGGAATAATGACAAGAGCAGCGGCTTGTGTTGAGATGAGTGTGACTGTGTTTTGTGATCATTTTATTTGATGACAATTTTTTATCGTAAAAATGGATTACGAATCTGGATTATCTGTAGCAAATATGGAATATTCCTCATCATCCTCAGAATTAAAATTAAGTCAATGATTGAGAAGAAGCCGCAAGAAGACGTGACCAAGACACTTTCCTGGTGTTTTCCGCCCAATTGCAACCTTATGAAATCTAAGGAGATTGTGTGTCGCAAAAAAAAAGGGATGCGAATTGAAAAGAAATTTAAAAGAGACACACAATACCATCGTCAGAAATGTATCGTTGCATTAAATGTTAAAAAACATTGTGTACACATACATATACATTTCTATGCTATTTTTAGAATTTGTAAAAACAGCAAACAAAGCAACTTTTAATGATTTTTTTTTTATATATATTATTTTTATACGACAAAACGTAATAAATAGCCTTTTTTATTTTGCTCGAGTATACCTGCCAACCGTACCAAAATAAAGTTTTGAATTGATGTGTATACACATCTACTAATGCAGTTAACAGATTAAACAATACATATATACGCTAATAGGCACCTTGGGAAAACCTGGCATTAAGAGTTAAAAAATAGGATAATTGACGACATTGGTCAAGGTGATGAATTTTCTGAAAGCTATAAGCCAGAACATTTCGCTTTTGACTTGGGAATAAACGAGAGTTCAAGCAGAGCTATGCTGAATCGACCGAAACAACCTTTAGAATCTCAAGAAAGCAGCAATCTCAGCTTGACTTTGTGATCTTATTCACCTGAATCATAAGTTCAACCCGGTATTTGATATGACTCGGGAGAGTACGACAAAAACGGACATATTCTGATAGAATCGACTACACTCGGTCCTCTTTTTATGCGGTTTTGAAGTTATGCGGTTTTTATTTCAAGAAGCATTTTTTTTTAAATAACTATTTTAGACCATTTTGACATGTTAAAAGGGTAAGAACTTCGGAGAATTTTGTCTCCGGATGTATCGTTTTAGCTGAAATAATTTCTTTAGCACATGATATTGGTGGGGAAGGTTTTGAAACATATACCCAAAACGATTTAGACGAATTACTTGAGGATAATGTCATGAATGACAATGATATCATTGGTATAACTCTTGATACCGTTGAAGAACAAGAAAACGAAAATTAATCGGAAGAAGATGAAACTCCAGTCACACTCACTGCGAGTGTAATTCGAGAACGTCTTCAACTTTCCAGTAAATTGGCAAACCATTTCATCGAAAAAGATGATAATTCTGAACGAGCATTCAAGTTTCAACGCGAGCTTCAGAATTGCATTTCTGGATATCAGGAATTGTACAAAAAATTAGCAAAGCCATCGCAAAGTTTAATTACTGATTATATTGTCAAAGGGAAAAAATCAACATGCGAAGTTGAGACTAATTTTACTTGTGAAGAATCATTATCTTCAGGACATAGATCTGATATGCTGACTATCTCTTCTAGTGATGAAAGTGATTTCGAACCAGTTCGCAAATTATGCCGAACACTCTCATATAGCGACGATAATTATAAAGAAAAAATGTGAAGAAAGATTAACTTTTATAAAAATTTGTATTTTTTTTTTTTAATTTTCATATAAATTTAGAAGGAATATGTTAAGATTATATTTTTCTCAAATTTAATAAACTTGTCTATGATTGTTAACGTTTTTATAAAATTATGAATAAACATTTCAGAAAGAATATGGTAAGACTAATTATTTTTCTGAAATTTAATAAACCTTTTTTTATGCGATTTTCGGAATATTGTAACTCATTGATTTAGTTTTGTGCGGTTTTAAAAAATTATGGAACGTATCCTTTATTTTTATACGTGTCTAGTCTTTTTTTGTGCGATTTATTTTTAGGCGTTTTCCTGTGGAACGTATCTACCGCATTAAAAGAGAACCAAGTGTATAAGTAAAAAAACATGTACATTTTGGTGAATAACTAATAACGGCACCAAAATTTGATATATTGTTACGATAACGAAAATAATAATTTTGCAATTAATAAAAAACGTTACACCAACCTTTAATGTTTTATCGTCGCTAGCGCTGACGATGAGTCTACTGTCTGACGACCAAGCCACGTCGCTGATTCCCATCTTGTGGCCGGGGATCGTCTTTTCGAACTTTCCATCGTAAGCGCCCCACACTTTGATTAGTTTGTCCGCAGCTGTAATTTCAAATGGCAATTAATACAGTTCGAAAACGGTCGGTCAACGCTCACAGCGCAAAGAGCGATACTTACAGGAACTAACGAGCCATTCTCCGTTTGGGCTAAATTTAACCGACGACACTGCTTTTGTATGTCCCGCCAGCGTGAACTTCAACGTGTAATTTGGTTTCTGTCAAACAAATACAATTTCAACGATATGAAAACACATTTCATCATCATATTACATAACGCATACTTTTTTAGGTAGATATTGTATGAAGTTACGGCGTGAATTGTCGAGTGGAAAAAAGTTAAAAAGTGAAAAAGTGTTAATGAGACAACATCGAAAAGTGTACTCAACTCATGTTCAAACTGCACGTTATTATACAGTTAGTTAAAAGATAGAGAAAAACGATCCTAACGTTACATAGGGGGAATAAACGTGAATTATTATTAAAATAGAACGTTCTTGAAGTTGATACTGGGCGGTGGTTGACGCTGAAAGTTTTCGCGCGCAATCCGCCGAAGGTTGAAAGCGAGGGCAAAGAGAGTATGGTGGTGTTTGCAGTCGAAATGCGAAGCTAGGGGGGAAGCGAGGGCCGGAAGAAGACGAAAAGGGCGCAAACTCACCGTCGCAGCGGGTTTGGCGGCCGGAGGCGCCGCGGGCGTTCCCGATCCCGGGCCGCCCGCAGCTCCCGTTGCCCCTCCCAACGGTACCATCGGAACGGAGACGCAGTCGCTCTGGGGGCGCAATTCGTACGAGAAATCCCACGACGCCACAATCCGCGCCGGTGGCGTCTCACATGGCACAAGTCAGAGCAGCCAACATAACGAAGGTGACCATATTGCGACCCTAAACGCGACAAATATCGACCATTAACCATTTATATAAATTATCCCCTTTACAAATTAATTTAATATTGTTTCTATTACATATATACCAGCGTTTCTTCCAATTTGCAATTATTTGATCACTCGGCGTTTTTGCTCTAATCTCCCCTATGTAATAAAACGTTTTTTCAATGCCTTTTTGTATGCGGAAATAATAAAAAATCGCAGAGTTATTATTTTGAACAGTGTGTCATCATACATTTTAATTCATAAAAAATATTTTTAATACAATTTTTTTGATATACAAAAATAAATATGTACACACATTTTATGTGTGATCAAATAGTTTTTATTAATAAGTAATAGTATTTTTAATATATATTACATTATTTTGTGAAGCACAAAGCACATATAGTCTACTTAAAGCGATTCAACGATTTTTAATGAAAATGCCCTTTCTTTTCTTTAGATTTTCGTGGTGGTCGATGTGTTCGGCCGCACACCTTTCGTGTCATGTTCGACATTTTCGCAGCACTCTTATAAACGTTACTACCATCTATAAACATTTTGTCTGAACATCTTTGTCAAAAACACCCCTTTACCCTCTGGTTTGAAGAACGGTTTCGAGTCGTTCATGCAAGACCCATTTCATCTGATACGTTGTATTTTGTTACACCTAACGACGTCAGACTCTTGATACAACTCATTTATAATACCGACAACGACGACGACGAGTACCATTCTCGCACGTAGGCCTGAATATATTCTTCAAAACTACATAAAAAGGGTAATTTGTTATATATCCTCCAATACGTTACAACAGGGTAAACACAATCAACAACTACTAAATAAGTAGTGAGACACCAGACTGAAATCAGACTATAAATTAAGGACATCTATTTTATTAATTTGAAACTATTGTGGGGGTTCTTATTCTTGAAACTCGCGCAATAATTGCCGTAACCACGGTATAATAAGGATGAACTTGACTTTAAGGGAAGAGACCATACAAAAGCCCTCTTTACTTCCAGTAAAAAGGGTTTCACATAAATAACACGTAATTACTTTCCGATGCATTAAAAGAATGTTTTTTTGTTGCGAAACGAGCACAGAAAACAATATATCAACGGACGACAAAAAGCACCGTGAAGTCACTATTTTTCTCTTAGGTAACATATTAAAGAGTTTTGTCACATAGAAAGAGTAACTTTTAATGAAATCAACAACGTCCAACACACAAGATCTCAACTATCTCTCAATCTTTATAAGCCAATATTTTTTTCAGCTTAACAAATTGTTTCGTAATTAAATTTTTACTATGTTGGTTAATCAGGATATAACATTTTTTATGCTTAAGAACATTTCAGTGAGACAAATTTAATGTAGCTAGACTTCACAAGATTCCATAGTAAATTAATATATAATTTGTTGGAATACCCAATAATGGGATGAGTAATTTGTAAATAAAATTATTAATCAAAGACATACGCGCTTATATATTATCTTATATTTGCTAGGAACAGAGTAGTTATTGTCATTAAAGTTGAGCTTTATCTGAGCTTCTAGTGATAGTACTCTGGACTTCCTGAGTCAAACAGCTATATTTTTGTTAGAAGCAAATTATTAGAAGATAAGAAAAACACCTTCCGATCTTGTCCGCTGCAATCATCGTCACATAACTACGCTAAAAAGTAGAAAATAAGATAATTTTGGAATTTACCATTAATTAGCAATTTATTAACTGGTAATTTATTAGTATTTGCCGGTGAAACAGGTAATGCATGCCCTAGTTCTCATATAAAAATCTCGATAAAAATTAAAAACATGAAACCTAATTGCCTCGAAAATAATTATATCAGGAATTATGAGTAGCTGTATTGTTTTGGTCATTATTTTAAAGAATTGTGCAACAAACCACATTTATTTATTTATACTATTAATTAAATGATTCCCCTGTTAACTTTGATAATGTGTAGATTGATGGATTTAAGTAACATCCGATATATAATACATCGGATGTTACTCAGATTCATCAACACATCCATCTACATATTGTCGATATATGTATACATATATATATATATATTTCGACAATATGTGGTAGGATAAGTAACGTAGAATTCACTATAAAAATAGAAATGAAAACTGTGAATATAAATCTGTATTTATTATTCTCCCCTCTTTATGTTTCGGGCTCTTTCCCCACGTAGTTCACAACAAAGTTAACGTTACTCTCGTATACTTAGGCTAATTTGCCCACAAGGCTAAATCTAATAATACAACATATCTAAAAAAAACTATCTAAATAACAAACCAGTGCTTGATGTAAATTGGAAACGATATATTTGCTGTGGATGAAATTCGATACTTAACGGTCTCCGACTCAGGCTTTCGGGGTTCGTCTGATGGTTAATCTGCCAGTAAAGTTGTATGTATTTTCATTAAAGATACAGTTTTACAATTAAAAAGAAGATGAATTTTAAAGGTAATATATAATATTATAATGTGAATCGATTTTTTTATTCTTTCTTTAACTATAACTAAAAAAAATTAATAAATTTTTGTTTTAAAAATTGTTTTAACCCTTTATTGAGTATCGACAACCCAATTGAATTGCGATTTTTATTTTTTATTATACATTAAAAGGTATATTTTTGCATTCCAAATTAATTTCAGTTATCCCATTGTTACATGATGTTACGTATCTAAATAGTGCTTAAGTCGAGGTTTAATTTTTATTATTCTCTATATATACGTGTTTAATATTAAATTTAGCGAGTCGTCGTATTGGCGCCACAGTAATAAATTAATGCTAATTTAAGTTATTCGTATTTTTTGTTGAATAATTAAGCATTTAGGATACTGCAATACTATATAGTTTTGTAGCATATAGTAATGCTATTATCCAAAATCTAGCAATTACAGAATCAGGGAAAAAATCTTAAATTAAATCTTTCCAAACATTTATTTTTAAAAAAAGTCGCCCAATATAATGTGTATTGTTATCCCCTGCGTGGAAAACCGTGCGATATATAAACGTCTAATATCATCTACCCCCTGCATTGAAAATGTACGTATTATAATGCAATTAATTATTGTATTTATTTAATATCTCCATTGCATCAATAAGTAATAGTTAACTAATTGCAAATGCTTAAATATGTATTTAAAGTAAAAGGCTCATAAAATGTTTTGTCTATCAATGGATGAAAGCTGAAAATTTATAATGAATGTTAAATGTGTCTGTACGGAACAAAAACAGTAAAAAATGGCCGATTAATAATAATAATATTTATATTCAAGTAACTTAGTAATATTTATATTTAAAGTATATATTGACAAATTATTACTCGTATAATTAAGGTGACTCGTTTGGATTCGGCATCTGTATTTCCTGGGAAATATAGAGTCCTGAGAAATACAGGGTGGGCTTATGTTGTTCATCCTGACGCTTTCCAGAGCGAGTAGTACGTTGTCCGTCGCATATAACTTCTATTATAAAGGATTTCTTAATTCTTTTGTTTAGTTATTTTGATTTGTTTAATGGCTCGATTTAGTTTTTGTTTGTCACCTGGAGCTCTTGTAATCTGCCATTGTTTACGAATTTGTCTTTCGATTATCGTTTGTTTTATTATAATCGGACATTTTTCTTTGTGTGTATTATCACTAAGTTCCGGAGTTGCTTGCAGCGCAGCTTTATGTATATTTTCGATAAGGTGTTTGATTCCAAGTTCTATATCTTCTTCTGTTTTTAATGATAAATCAAATGATATCAAGTCGTTCAATAATTCCTTAAATGTTTCCTAATTAGTTCTCTTATTGTAAAAGAACGGCGTTTTCGTCGTATTTAATACTTTTGTACAGACAGTAATTATGATCGGAAAATGATCTGATAATAGATCTAATCAAGATAGATAAGTGAGGTTGCAAGTTTCCATAGCTTTCCTCTATTTTTATGCTAGTGGCTTGGATGTGTTCACTGTCATATTTATCTAGTTCGTAATGTTTTATTGTATTTTTTTCTATCATAGCCGAACCTCCATGAGCAGTACCGTCTGTATGATATATATAATAATTTGGTGTTCTTAATTAGCGTTTGTCGGCAAAGTGGGTTTCAGAGATCAGTATAATATTTATCTGTTCATTTTTTTTATAAATGTTTTTATTTCTTGCCCATGATTAAGCAAGCCATTGGCGTTCCAAACTACCAGTCTGAGGAAGTTGGTCATTTTGATATTTTGGTGACGAGTGTTGTTAGTATAGTCATCATATTATTTATACTTTTCATGAGTTCTGTCATCATATTTTCCATTCTTGTTGAGACTTGGACCATGTTTTGATCAATTTTATTATTTATTTCTTCTGCTTGTGTATGCTATTTATTTTGTGCTGTTTGTGCGTATGTAGTATTGTAGTTGGGTTGCATGGGTGCTGTAATATTACTTTGTATAGCTTCGTTTTTAATTATTTTTAGTTCTTGATATGTACTAAATCCCTTATGAGTTGCCTTTATAGAGTGCGCATGATAATTCGTTCTATGTTCTTCGAAGCATAGAATATTTATCATAAAACATCCGATGTTGGTAAAAATACTGATGATAATGAGATACCACATACTTCACTAATTACTGTTGCAAAATTATATTAATTAGTATTGGTATTCCAATCATCAGAGTGAAATTATAAAAGACTGTGACGACTTTACAAGGGATAAATTCATTGTTAAACCTTTGAAAAAATACTAGTTCTGGAGCAAATTTTGTTCGTATTATATCTCATATGTAACAACCTAATAATATGTAATTCCAATTTATTTTATTTTATGATAAAGTTATAATAATATAACAAAGATTTCTTCGTTTTGAGCCATGGTGTAGTTTGGCGTACCTAAGCATAATTAGATACTTCTTTTTGGTGTTGTTTGCCCCCAGCAGAGAACTCGTCTCTTCTATCGTCCTCTTCTCCTTCTGTCATGCACCAATCACCTACCGGACAGACAAGTTTTTTATACACACACATCTCGGTCGACAAATTCGTTTTTCACCATTATAGTGATAATAATAAAAAAGTTAGTCACACGTGAGATTTCGTCTGAGACGAATAACGACAATATACGGATAGAGCTCTCGTATCCGACGAATGTGATAATAATATTGTGATATTTACATTATAATTAGCATTAAATAATTATAAATGTGTTCATCAAAATTTAATTGTTTAAAAAAATAATATGGACATTCACTGTGAGACAAGTCGATGGTAAGATTTAAATTTATTTTAATGATAATATAAATTACATAATTATTTATTAATGTTATAGTAATAGCATATGATAAATATATAATATATTATGTGCTGTGGCTACGCATAACCGCAACTATTACGATAAAGTATTTTCAATTTCGACGACAGATTTCGCAAGTCTGAAAATTATTAAATAAATAAATTTTATATATTTTATTTTTAAGCACTAGGTTTTTGTGTATTTATTATACAATGGATTTATATTGTAGTGAGTTTTAAATTTTTTGATACGTTACGTAATGGTTTATCTAAATAAGCCTACATTCAGTAGGTCAGTAATTATATTAAATCAGCGAGATTATTAAACTGTTTTTTTATTTTTAATGCCACTGTGCATTTATTACTATTTTTATTGTTATAATGTGTAATTAAGTTAGTAAGATCATCATATTTTTCTTAATGGGTTTCAAGTAGTAAATACTCAGTTTTGGCATAATATCATATTATATATAAATATCTTACACATATATTTTATTTTATTTACGTAATATTTAATTACAACATAATATCTATAAAATAATTAAGATACAGAAAAATTTATACACAAATATTTTTTTAATGTATATGTTACTCCGAATCTATGGAATTGCCTATTGCGTGAAATGGGCAAAAATTGCCTAATTCATGAAAAGTGCAAGCCCGTTACTTTATTCGTGAATTAGGCAAATTATCTGCATTATGCATAAATTAAGCGCTCCAATAGTGTTTTTTGAAACTAAGCCAAATGTAATTTTTGACAGTTGCGAATCGTCACGTTTAATGAAGGGTCCGATTTTATTGCTCCTGTAAAGTATATAAATAATGGCATATGTACTTACACTTCATCTGAGAGATTGGCAGATATATTCTAATAAAATAATGATTAACAATAACAAGTTCTTAATGTAGCTGTTAGACAAGTTAGGTGCGAGCGAGCGTTGGTCGGAACAGTGAACACCCCATGAATAACTCTCTGCAACGAATCATGGATGTTCACTATTTTGACTTACACTCGCTCGCAACTAACCTGTCCAAAATACCTGTTAATAAAATTTGTATGTAGTCATATTTATAGTTATAGTATTTTAAATGAAGATGAACATTACTGTCATTTGGTCTAGTTACGAAAAACATTATCGAAGCGCTACTATCTACTTTGCTCAATGCACGAAGTAAGCAAAATAATTCCTGCTCAATTCACGCATTCAGCAGATAATTTGTCTAATTCATGAATGAAGCAACGGGCTTGCACTTTTTTGTCTATTTAACGTAATAAGCAATTTCATGGATTCAGTGTAATATACATACAATAGACAATGTACACTCTATATAATGATGCACATTCATTGTAGATATTATTATGACTGGAAAAAATTAGACACTAGACAACAGTCTGTAGATAAGTCCGTTTTTCATAAGTATAAACTATTATTTCAGTTCATAGTCAATAGGTGTCACTATGCACGACCTAGTTTGATTTTATTAGTCCATATTATTCATAACGAAATTCCTCCGTGAGATATGAATCGATCAGATTTATAATTATATAATAATCAATAATTCCAAGCAGACACAATAGAAATTGAAATTGATATAGAATTCGCATAGACTATAAATGATTTTGTACAGTTAATAAAAATATATTATATTTACAATCCAAGTCCAATTACAAAAACACATCTATTTTTTTTGTAAAAATATAAAAAATCTGGGACTGACAGGCTGTTCCAAGCTATGCGCTCATACATTTTCTCTTTGCAGTCATAATCTCACGCTTTGCACTCGTAACTTTGCTTTTAGTTTGTTGGTGTAACTCAGAACTTTTTATTTAACTTAATTATGTTAATGTCTTATTAGTGAACTTTAATTGTTTGAAGAAATTCGAAATATGGATCAGATATGTATATTAATAAAATTAGGCGCAGATGGTTATCGTGCTTCATACATTTTAGAAGATTATTATTATAATTATTCATACGATTTCAAGCTGTAAGGCAAATTAAATTGAGTCTTCGGATGCTCCGAAGCAAAGTCACGTGAGTGCACTAGTAATGTTTTCAAAGGTAGTTGTTTCTTTGACTGAAAACTAATAAAAACCAAGGAGTCGACGCGATGTATAAAAATATGTTATATATAATATAATATATTTATCTATTTATGTATTATGAAGTAACAGGGTATTTTAAATCTGGATTTGGTATAAGTTATTAATTTTATTTTTATTTCAAGTTATTTATATATTAGCATTAACTTAGAATAGCTCTGCGAATTAGTAATTCAATAAATTAATTTACTGAAATTAAAAAAAATATTTCTTAGCTTATATATTTTTTAAATACAGATGTATATTTGTTATTTAATAATTGTCCGAAGGGACGTCATTGGGGAGAGGGGGTGGGCAGGTAGGGGCATTTCCCCCCTCCCCTTCCCGTAAATTTGGCCATAAAACTGCATGTCATTCAATGAAATACTCTTTAATATTAATAAAACTCAAATGGTAAAAAAACGACTACTGACTGACTAATTTTTGCCCCCCCCCCCTAGAAAAAGCTAAAATACGTCCCTTTTTTAAATCAGAAATAGGATTATCCCTCAAAAAAAATTAATGTAAGTAAAATCATATCGGAATATATTTTCACCGGTAGATATATATTTTTACAAGTGAAAATATAATTTATCTGCCAAGTGCTAGTAAAATTATATGATTTCAACTTTTCCATGCATTTACATACTAATCGTTATGTAGTCACATGCGATGTATGAATGTTACAGTGAATGTATATTTTTCACAGATGCTATATTTTTACTAGTGAAGTCGAAATACATTTTCACCAATAGATATACATATATTTCTACTAGTAAAAATATATTTTAACTGATAAGGGGTAGTGAGACTTAATTTGATAATTGCTAAACGTTAATTTGTTGTTCCAACCCAAACCTAACCTAATGAAAGTTCTAAAACTAATTATCAATTGTCAAATCTAATACAAAATAAGTCAACTCAACCCTCAGGAGACATAAGCATAAGATCGCATGAGCATAAGATCGCGTCTCACATATTGCTGCATAGTTTATCTGCACTGTTTTAAAATATGATAGCTATGCTTACATACAATATTACTTCGGATTTCTGATATGAGAGTATTGGTCAAAGTATATTCAAACCGACTTTAGGTCAATAGGAGGGCGCAAAAACGAGCGTTTCCTCTGCGCCGGCGCAGATACGATTTTATTGCTTTTGACGTAGATTTTTGACTTCTGAGAAGGGATAATTATTTTTTGTGCTCTCCTATTGTTAAAATTCGGTTTAGATATTCTTTATTCGATTCTCACTTATTATAAGTCGCAATATTGTTACAAAAAGTCTTAATATGAGCGCTAGATAACCGATTGTTTTCACTGCGACTGCATGATTTTATTGCTTTTGGCGTGAATTCTAAACAGATACGTCATTTGGTGGTGTAGTGCAAATTGAATTTGGCTAGAAAAAAGCATGTAATTTAATGAAATACCATGAATTTTGCAATGGTAACTTTTACCCACCTCCCCTATAAAATGCTGAAATGACTTCCTATTTGTCAGGGCTTAAACGTTTTAAGATTTCCCGGTAAATCTCTATCCCAGATTTCCGGGACAGAGTTTCTAGTATGTAGGCATGTAAATATAATCATACATACGTACCAAGTCATTAACATTTAGTTTCATGTATTGCAAACATAATTAAATTTCAGCTAGCAAGAGATATCAAGTAACAATTACATACGAAGCGTAAAAATTTGGGATGTTTCATTTATATATTGCATTTTATTTAAGTTATTATTAAATCGTTAAATGGATAACAAACTGCACTATGTAGTAAATTAGTAGAACACATAATTTATATGAATATTATTTAAGAAGTAAAGTACTAAAACCTTGCTAGTAAAGATTGATTGTTACAAAACAGAAAAGAAAATATGAAACATATGTATATTTATTTTTATCTTTGCTGCAAAAATGTGTACATAGTAGTCATTGTTTTTTTTTTAAATAGCATTGCAGTTTTTGAACAGTAAATTTCTTGACTTGAATCTTCTACAAACAAGTGCATCTGAAAACATTAACAGATGTCTTGTTTTCTCTATCTCCATATACGGAGACAGTAGACAGACGTCTACTTCAGAATGTTTCAGACAACGTGTCGTTTGTTTGTAGAATGATTTGGTCGAGGCTTGTACGTGGTGGCAAACACGCGTAGGACCCCCCGTCGAGTCCCCTCAGCCTCTCGGCGATAACAGCTAACTTGTTTGCGTCGCTCGCCTCGACTGGCTATTTCGTTTTCAGTCAGAGGTTACTGATAAGAGTCAGATAAGTCAGTTGCCGAGCGAAGCGATCCGCCCCGAAAGCGATAAGAGTTCAGTAAGAACCGACCGGAACCGGTTCTCGCTTATTGTGCAGACGGATAAACATGCGTCGACCTAAATTGAAACAATGAAATGCTAAAACGTTATATACGGCACAGTTAATAGCCTACGTAGTGTCTGAGACAGATATCTGAGTATATTACACTAGGGATACTCAAAAAGTAAATATACACGACTATTGAAAACGGAAGCAAATATCTGTTACTCTGTTGGCTAGGTAAGGAAAGGTACTGAAATCCATCACCAGCTTGTTTCTGTTTATGTAAATGACGTTATGCAGAGGCATGGTGTTGTGAGCTTGTGTCTTGTGTTGTGAGTGGAAGGCCATCCGTCGTCACTGATGAAATCGATTTTATGTACAATGTCAATTAGTGTCTAGAAACAATGTTACTCTGCTTAATTTATATGATATTTTAAACAAAAAAGCCTCTCACTATTTAACAAATATAGCGGTATTCTTGAAGGAATTTAAATCAATAAAGTTTTTTTTCGACTTTGTATATTAACCTTCAGCATTGCTAAATCCTACCAAGGCTTTTAAAGAATTTATTTTATTGAGTAAATTTACTACCTGATTAATTATTATTTATTTTCACCTATAAGTTTGAATAAAAATCACATATAATTGATATTTTTTCAAAAATATTATTTTTACATCCGCATTTAATCGCAAATAAACATTGCACGTGTCGTTATTTTCTAACTATTCGCAATAAAAATATGACTATCAATACTTAAAATATCTAATAAAGCATGTGATTAAAAAAAGTGTACACACGTGCTTTTGTATCAAAAATTGATCAAATAAAAAAGTCGGAATTTCCAAGGTCCAAATTCTATATTAATTGCGTTTCACACAGCGACTAATCGACAGATATAAGCATAGTATTATTAATATTTCTATACTGCTTCAGAAATAGTCTGTAGATAACAATTTCGAACTGGATTGAATCGGATTCAAGAGAAATATTAACCGAATATTATCGTAAAAGTAAAAAAAGGCACGTATTTAATTAGGCAAAGTCATAATTTTATCTGTTAAGTAAAAAAAATATTTTCGAATCTTTTGTACCGAATGATAGTGAAAATAATTGGATATATTTGATTCGTACATTAAAGCTGGAATGATAAATTAATTAATGGTATTGATATAGATCAGTGACATTTATACGTGATATATGTTGCTAGGGGTGCGTCGATTGCGATCGACCTGTCGACCGCGAAGCTATTTGCAGTTACCCCCATTCTAGTAAGAGATACGTTGTATCATCTACAAGACACACGAAACGTACAAACTTTTTTTAGCGAAACTTTCTATTTCTATGAATAATAAGCCTCGGAAAAGGTGTATCAAGGTTCAATATTTAAGTTCACGCTCGCCACCCTCCTTCCACCACTAATAAGTGATAAATATATTTATACAAATAAGCTTTTTGCAAAATATACATACATCTTTATGGCTTGTAGGAATAAGCTTAACAAAACGTTATATTTACTAGTATGGTTGGATATTCAGGAAATTTTGGAGATGAATGTTTTAGTATTTATATATAAGCTACAAAATAATATTTATTTTAATAAGTACATAGATTTAATACTAGAAATAGAGATAATTTAAGGATAGATAGGTGTAAGAAAACGAGTACGGCCAGGGGAATATTGTACGAAGGTGTGAATTTTTACAATACTATTTCTATAATAATCCGCAAAAATAAAAATATAGCGAGTTTTCTTATTAAAATAGAAAAACACCTTCATACATTAAAAATAAATTATAATATCGCAGTATATTTATATTATGTTTTGATTTATCGTATAAACAATTAGTTACATACATTAATAAAATAATTCCACTAAGTTACGGCGTTCCATTATGTGTAGCATTATACCAATAAGAACTGTGACTTCTTAATGGAATCTATGTGGAATAGGAAATCATTAGATTCCTGCGGGTCTTCAACTCGTCATGTCTAAAGAATGAAAGGAAGATGATCCCATATTCGAGCTTTCCAGAATCTAGTAGAACGTAATCGCATTTTTATTTCATCTTCAATCTTGCTTTTACATGGCGAGACTCCATTTTCGCCATTTTAAAGCAAGATTGTGTTATTTGAGGCATGCGTGACAGTTTTAGCGAAATTATTATAAACAGTTAATTGTTGATTATTGCATAATTTCATAAATTTGATCCAAAGTCATAAAATGTAAAGAACAATGCAATGTTTAGTTTAAATTAGGTGACCAGATTTTGAAAATATCAAAGGACACCAAAAATAAAAAGGCTATATCGGAAACTTTTATTCAAAAACCATCTCGGAATTTTTGTTTGAGGACAAATTGCTGCAGGAGTTAAAGAAATAAAAAAAGTCAGGTTTGAGGAAGAGAAATTTCTACGGTAACTTAAAAAAATGATTTTTTGGAAATATATGTTTAAGGATAACAAAGAAGAACAAAAGGAGAATAAACATTTTGAGGAGGACGTCTGGTCAGCTTAGTTTAAAGTGCGAAATAGCAACAAGAAATTCAATACGCCTCTGCCCAAGACTTTTCGGTGCTTGTCCAATTTCCCCTTTAGTCAATAAAACAATACAAGTTATTGTATGCATTCATTTTATCAATTGTATATATTTTAAATAAAATTTTAGCACATAAAATATTCCGCATACTAGTAAAAGGTAAAAATATGTTCATAGCTCTCCGCAAGTATAGAGTTTTGGTTAATGGCTCGTTATAATACTGGTGTATTTTAATATTCTAAAGCTAAATTGATATCTTTTCCATTTTTCTCTGAATTTATTAGATAGGTATGTAGCGATCTGTCTCAAAGTTGTAGTTTTTTCTCAGTTGACAACACAGCCATTTCTGCTAGGAAAACTCTTGCGCGCGTTGGGTGCCGTAAAAGAGAGTAGTTTGGAGAGTAAAAAAAGTGGAAAAAGAGAGTAGTAAAAATATTTATAATTTGTACCCTCTAGGTCTAGTCCTGCCTCTGGTTCCGTTTTGAGCTACTTATACACTTCATACTTTCCTCATATTTTAAAATCATGTGCAGTTCAAAACTTTTAGAACTGCTGACTAAAAAAGTTTAAATTAAATAATGAAATAGTTTTTAATAATTTTTTATTAATTAATATCGAAACGTGTTTTAAGACTTAATTTAAAACTTAATAAAGTAATCGATTAAATAGCAAATAATATACCAAACCAATTTTTTATTGTCTTTTGAACTTATTTTCGTTTATATCTTTTTGTTGTCCATGCGAAAACAAGGTGGTGATTAGCCACTGTACATACCGGTTATGGGCCACTATATCGGCCTTATCTCGTGGCCCCCATGAACTTAAAAATATTTAACCGGATGAATCCAGACATCAGTCCGTTGTCCATATGTGTTGTTATTCCACTGACTCTTAAGAACTGGACCATAAGAGCTATATTAATATTTGAACGCAATATAAAATTTCTTGCAAAACATAAACATCTAGAAAGAGAAGCAAGTATCAGACATGATTTTGAAATCATATAAGTCGTTATATGGATGTTTCTTAAAACATTTACACATAACGAGGATGTGTTTTTTTTTCATGTGATATATTTATTCAGGGCTTTATAGTAAACGTTTAATGTAAATAAATATGTAAACAAGCTTGTGCGAGCGAGATGTGAGATTTAGTTTGTAGGGGGGCAAAGACGGCAGCCGTATTATCACCGCGTATCAAAGTCTAGTCAGTTTGTAACGCGAATAAAAGCTCGGTTGAGTTATCTAAATGTTCATTTACCATTTGAGTTCCGTTGAGCGAATTGGTGGTACTTTAATAAAATAATATGTTATTATTTCACAATCCAAGAATGGGGTTTCCTTCGCATCTACATTCGTTTCCGGCGGCAACGTGCGGAGACCCTTTTTGGACGTATCCGCAAAACCCTTGGTTCAATCAATTGTATCCAGCTATGACCGACGTAGTCGACGATGTACATAACATATCAATACAGGTATTATATTTATAGAAGATTACTAAGTGATTTTATAATCGATAATCACAATCTAATGATTCATATTTCTTCAGAGTGATGATTCAACAGTTTCGAGCATCTCACCGGACTATCGCTTATCTGAACAACCCA